>NC_081413.1:204728013-204873013 GCF_030272615.1 Cryptomeria japonica | reverse complement strand
TTTCATCATCATCCTCATTCTACTTATTGCAATGAGATCAATCAAATTCTTTATCCAAGTGATGTATGTCTTTGAATCTTTAATTGCTTTATCAATTCAACCAAATTTCTTCTTGCAATATAAATGCCCTTGGATCAATCAATCAATCCTTGGATCATGTTATCTTGCGCTAACATTAATCACTATTAGCTTAATCAACTTAATCAACTTATAAACTTGGCTATATTGTTCATTTCTATCAATTATCCAGTTACACCTCAACAACTATGCATTTACATCAATTCTCCAATTACACCTCAACAACTATACATTTCCATCAAATGCACATCTCCACTTAATCATTTGTGCAATATCAATTATCTTATCTTCTCCCTCATCATTTATCAAGAGATTGATCTACATTAATCTCTCAAGGGGGCATAACCAATAAATCATCACCCTTACTATGATATCTCTGAGGCATGTATAAGTTGATCATTTTCTTTGAAAGAACACAACAGGCTGCATTGTCTCAAAGAAAGGCAAAATGTAGACACATAAATTTTTTTATTAAGTGTCCTTTTATCAAATCTCTTTTTCCTAATCATCATCAGGGTGGATCCATTATAATATTAATTTCTCATTATCTATTTTTAGTGTCATGAAATTGTGACCCTTGCAATTGTTGACTACAATAGGGTCCTCGAGCATGTGATTCAAAACCCTAAGCCTGATCGGAGAATGAAGACTTGCCCGACCCCTGAAAACTGCATCTTTCTTGCCCTCCACATTGCCTAAACTGCATCCTATCCTAGAAAAAAGGGTAGGACATGGGCATGGCGCCCCTATCCCCTACTCTATTTTTGTGTAGGACCCTTTTTAATTATGCTTTGGTGATTATGGATTGATCGAGAAAACTTCCCCAATGTCGGCCTGTGATAGAAAATCAGCCAACTAGCCCTAATTGATGAGTATATATCTTTCATTTGTCCTCTCATATAGATAAGTGGGATGAGTGGGAAGTTTACATGAGATCATGCATTCAGAGCTTTCAAGCATTCAAGCATTCCTTTTTAGCGTTGAGCATTCCTAAGTCTCCCTTCAAGGCTAGGTGTTGCATTCAAGTCAAGGATTCAACCATTGAAGAGGATATGTCTGTCAACATTCGAACCAATACAAGCAATTCTATCAATATTTCTATCACAACCTCCTTGAAGGAAACCCCCAATTCCAACCCCTTTACCTCTCTTTTCTATGTGTAGGTTGTAGGTGCGCAGCTATACTTTCAAATTTGGACTCCATTTGCAGAAGTAGAAAAACCCTTTTTGTTTGGTGGATTTTTTAGAGGACCATGTACACTCTGACCATAGTCTAGGCAACTTTTTCTCAAATTCGCAGGGCGGCTTCATCTCGACAGATTATTGCCAGATCTAGGTGCACAACTTCATCCTACACTTCTATTTCGATTTATAATTAGATCTTTGTCTCTTTTTCACTTAGTCATAAGTACACAATCCAATCAATTCAAATCTTATTCCAAAAGAGGGGATTAACTTACCATGACTCGAAATTCAATCTCCTTTTCTAGATGTTGAATCTAGTGCATTTTTCCCCCTCTTCTAACGTAATGCGTGAAAAGTATTTGAAGGGAGATCCGAAGTGAAACTTTTATCTCTCCTCGGAGGGAAGAAAAGATTTCGTCTAGATCTCTATCATTCACCTTATTCAACATTACATTTTGGTGAACCCAACATCTTACATGCTTTATTCTGAAAAATCATTGCATATTTTTCATTTGCAAGTTTAATTTTTATGCAAACTTAGTGGTTAATTCATTCAAAACCCTAGATTTTAAAATTTAAATTGAACTTTTGTTTTGTAAAAATTCTTGGTTATTGTCTTAGATCTGAAAATTGCTTTGTTTGTCAAATTCAATTTCTTCATTGTCTTGTTCAATTTGCAAATCAAATTCACAAAATTAAGAGGTTAATTTTCAAATCCCTAATTTTCAAAAATAATATAAAAATTATGCAAACATTGAATTTCCATTTAATTTTCAGATTTGTGACTGTTTTCAAACTTATCTTCTATCCTACAATCAAATTTTCAATTTCTCTCTATTTTCAAAATTCAAAATTTCAAAAAATTAGGTGGTTAGGCAATAAAACCCTAATTTTCAAATTCAATTGGATTCTGTGTAAATTTCAATCAATTTCATTCAAATTCAGATTTCTAAAACATTCTTCAAGGTGTCCTTCCCCTTTAGGTGTGACCCTTTTCAAATTTGCAATTCAATTCCTCTTTTTCTTCAAAACCCTAATACGGTCCTATTCTCACATTTGAACCTTAATTTCGCCTATCTCAAAATCATAAAATTCACCAATTTTTGGGGGATTAGCTTTAAAATCATCGTAATATTCATCCCTGAAAATTTTGAAAAAAGTTGGTCGAACCAAGTGCATTCTCACCACAATCCTCAGTTTTTTTCTGGAAATTTCAGGAGACTGTTATGACTCTATTTAATCACCTAAATCCAAAATATTGGCTTCTTTTTTTGATTTTGTATCCCTCTAACATCAAAAATACCTTCAAAATTCAACATTTTAAATTTCAAGAAAATTTTGAAAATTAAGAGGTTAATTTTAATTTGCCCTGATTTTAAAATTAAGTGGTATCCCCTTGGCCCTAATTTTAAAATTCCAATTTTCTTTGATTTATTATTTTGGAAATTGTGTCATTTTCTTTTTCCAACAAAGTTCAAATTGTTTAATCATTATTTTCTTTAATTTTACAGTACTCAATTTTGTAAGCTTTGTTCAAAATTCAAACTTTCAATTTTCCCTTTACTGCATGATTTTTACCACTATTAGTCCTACCTACACTATCCTCGTTAGACGAAGCATTAAAATTAAGGCCTCCCAAGGTTTAATTACCGAGGAGATGGAGCATAATTTGGGTGACTTATTTAATGAGGATAATGATAATGATTCCCATCCTAATCATGAGCCCATTTATCCATTTGATGAATCCCATGATCAAGAAGAAGCTTTGAATAGAGTCTCCATTGATCAACTTTCAAAATTGGACAATCAATTTGATAACTGTCAACAATGGATGTCCCAACAGTACCCTAATAGTAAAGCTCTTCCATTAATTGAAGGAATTAAATTAATGATTGAAAGTGATAAGAATGGAATTGATATATTATGTGACATTTCTCATATTGTTGATTCTAATGTCATGCCTATCAAGAGTTATTCTGAGAAATTAGGTTATTCACAACCTTCAAATCAAATAAATTATTATATTCCTTTGACCACTTCAATGGCTAGTATTCCTACTTTCACTTCAAACATCATGGCTATATCAACTCAAAATATTATTCCTACAACCATTGATCATGGGGGAAATCCCTCTTCTTCATTTAATCCTTCATCTTTACCTATGTCTTCCATAAGTATGTCTACTATCCCTCAACCAATCAATGTGACACAAGGGGGCAATTCATTCAACGATTTTGTTCCTCCTTTAATTGTCTCGTTTCCAACACAATCATCACCTATGCCTACTTATCATAATGTCCCACCACCTTATTCTCAATCCATGCCTTCCTTCAATAAAATCACACCCCCTTCTCAATCAATAATGTCTAATACCAATTCTTCTACTAAAGCAACTATTAACAATCTTGCTCAAACTCTGTCTTCCTTACGACAACAAATTGCTTCTATGAGTCAATCCATGTTTAGTGTGCCCGCATTTGATGTTGCGATCCCACTTTCTTTTTATATTGTTAAATTCTTGCCAGCTAAGCATGTTGAGGTCCCTCAATGAGAACTCTATAATGGAAAATGTGATCCTCTCATACATGTTAAAACATTTCAAACCTTGTGTACTGATTTTGCTTATGATCAAAGAGTGCTTGTGAAACTGTTTATAAGAAGAATAAGAGATAAGGCTTTACAATGGTATTTCCCTTTTCTTTCTTATTCCATCACTTCTTTTCAACAATTAGCAAATGCTTTCATTCAAAAATTTCAAAATAACATTGGTCCTAAATTCAATTTGACTAATTTAATGCATTGAAAAACAAGATATTAAAGAAAAAGTGACTAATTTCGCTAGTAGATATAAGCATTTGAATGCTCAAATTTATTTTCATGTACCTAGTAATGATATTCAATGAACTTTAATTTCTAATTTGCAAAATTATGTTGGGCAAAAGCTTCTTTTGTCTGAGTTTACTTCCCTTTCACCGTTGTGTGCAACACTCCACAATTATCAACTGGTTTTGAGTCAGATGAAGCAATCTACTCGTATGGCTCCAAGTGATAAGGGTGAAAGTGTTCAATAACCATTTGCAAAGTTCAAACCAACAAAAAGCTTCATCAAATTTAACTATACAATAAAAAACAATGTGAATGCTACAATAGGTGTGCCTTCTATTTCTAAATTTTTCAAAAGAGAAAGACAATTTACTTGTTTGAATGAATCTTTACATAGTATTATGTCTCAGTTGTTGCAAATAAATGTTATCAAACTTCCTCTTATTAAATTTTTTTATCCTTCTAAACTTGTATCCCCTTATTTTGATAATAATTATTTTTGTCGATTTCATCGTCAGCCTAGTCATGATATTGAGAAATGGTTTGCATTGAAAAGTAAGATTCAAGATTTGATTGATAATAATACTATATCTATGACAAGTGTGAATGGTAAGGGAAATAAAGCAGTAGCTTATCCTAATCAAAATTTTAAAATTTTTACTGATTCTTTGCCTTCTCCTACCTCTAACATGATTGAGACTGAGTATACTTCTTTCTCCTCTAAGGAATTCACTTCTATGGCCCCGAACTTCGTAAATATGGTAAAAAAACAAGATATGCATAGGGAGTCTTGTATTACATTTGAAACTACTGAGACCATTAGAGCACTCGATGGCCCTTTATACATAGTTGTGAAGGTTAAAGATATCCCCTATTGTGGTGCTCTTGTTGATCCTTCTTGCATGGTTAATTTTATCACTGAGGAGTATCTTTTCACTTTACGATAGCATAAACCAATATATGATGCCTCTAATATAGTTGTGAAGTTATTTGATGGATTCTCTTGTCCTACCATTGGCTCTATCACCCTTCCTATTGAGGTTCACACTAAATCTTAGGATGTTGACGTTTTTATCATACCCTCTTTTGAGCAATTCCATCTGAAGTTGGGCTATCCTTGGCTATCTTTCATGAAGGCTATATATTCTCCAATCCAAAAGTATTTGAAATTTCCTCACAATAGAGAAATAATAACCATGAACCATAGCTTATTTCATCCATCCAAAAGAAGCCCTAGTGTTCCTATTGATTTCTTTTGGCCTAAGCAATTTCAATCTCTTCCATCAAAGAGCGATGCTCTTTTTCAATCTTATCAAATATGGAAAAAATATGATCTTATCCTTAATTCAATCTAGATCCTCAACACTTGACATTCTCATCTTGAAGATTAAGTTCTTCAACTCATGGATAGAACTAGTCTACCTCCTAAGGAAGATCTTCAATCTATTCCTATGGATGTGACTATGCCTTCTCCTAAGAAGAACAACACTATTCCTCCTAAGGTTAGACCCATACCTCCTCCTCATGATAGGCCTGGTCTTCTTCCTACACCTAACATTCCTCCTTTATATGGCATAGTTCCACCTCCTTCCTCTTATAGACAGAAGAGGCCTACTTCTCCTCTTGTCCAACCTAAAAGAACTCAATCTAAACCTTCAACTATCAAAAGAGGAAAACATTCCTACTTTTTCAAATGTTCCTCCTCCTTCTCAGCCTTCCACTAAGACTTGACAAAATCATTGTGTGAGAGAATGTCGATGAAGATGCCATGTTCGAGATCATGAAGTTATCCCTCAAAATATTCATTCTCCCAAGACTCCAACAGTTGACGTGATTCCCTTTTCTCCTAAGCAAGATGTTCAACCTACATCTCCAAATCATAAGTTGCATAAAACATGTGATGGTTTTACTCCTATTCGTGTTCGTGCTCCTCTTTCTCTAAATTTTGATGAAGAAATGAGTGAAAATGTTATTCATGATGGCAATACAACTCCTAATACTTCTGATAGTCAATATGAATATGTTAATGTAGATAAGCATTTATCAACTGAATTTTCACAAACCATAATCCTAGCTCCTAGAATCAAACAAAGTGACTTACCACATGAGAATATTCCTTGTTTGGATCTTTTGATAGCTCCATCTACTATGCTCTATGTCTCTCCTCTCCCATGTTGCTCACCTTCCCAAAATAGTGATTGACAAGATCAAGAGGCGGATGTCATGCTAGATTAGCAATATTAACACTATAGATCTTCTCTCTCTCTCTCTCTCTCTCTCTCTCTCCTTTCTTTCTCTTTTATGACCATTCTTCTATGTATATCCCCATTCTTCTATTTTTCCCTCAATGTCTACTTGAGGATGATGCAAAGCATTGAGATCTCTTTTGGTCTCTTTCATGCTGACTCGAAAGACATCCTCTCTTCCCTTTCTTCTAAGATAGTGTCCTTTCTTTGGAGAATTACGATTATTTTATACACATATACATATATGATATACATGAGTTATCATACAACATACTAACATCGAGGAAAGCGAAACTACCTCTTTCTTTGTGTTTTATGTTCATTATCGTTGGCTTTATTTCTCATTTGGGGGCTAAATCTTTGTGATAACGTGCTCCCTCTCTTCTCTCTCTCTTTGGTGTATCCTACCTTAAAGAAATTATTCCTGTTAAGGCATGCGCAATCGCTTTAATGTGGGGGCATACACTCTGCTCATATTTTCCTTTTTGATACTTAGAATTATTTAGTAAACTTGGCTTTGATTTATAATTTGGGTATCTTTTTTGTGACTCAAAGTGAAAGGAACCTTGATACTTGTAGTCATGGTTTTCCCTTCTTGATCTTCCCTTTTACTTTGTCAATCGATGTCATAAGATCCTTAGTCCATTGGCAGCTTGGTGCATCTTGCCTCCTTGACGTGGTAGAAGTATTTCAATCTTGTTTCCTTGTACTTTACCGTCAGTATTGGCATGCGCTTATACTCTCGCTAAAGTGGGGGATAAATATAGTGTCATGAAATTATCACCATTGTAATTGTCGACCATATTAGGGTTCTCACACACACGATTTGAATTCCTAATTTTGATCAAAGATCAGAGACTTGCACAACCCCCAGAAACTGCATCTTTCTTGCCCTCCGCATTGCCTAAACTACATCCTGTCCTAGAAAAAGGGGAAGGATAGGGGCGTGGTGCCCCTATCCTCTTAGGATAGGGACATGGCATCCCTGTCCCCTACCCCATTTTGGGGCAAGACCCTTTTCAATTATGCTTTAGTGGTTGTGCATTGAGCAAGAAAACTCCCCTAGTGTCGGTCTGTGATGGAAAATCAGTCAATTAGCCCTAATTGACGAGTATATATGTTGCATTTGTCCTCTCATTTTCTTAAGTTGGATGAGTGGGAATTTTACATGAGATCAAGAATTTAAGAGCATTCAAGCATTCATTTCCATCATTGAGCATTCTCAAGTCTCCCTTCAAGGGTAGGTGTTGCATTCAAGTCAAGGATTCAACCATTGAAGAGGAAATCTCTTTCAACATTCAATCCAATACAAGCAATTCTATCAGAATTTCTATCACAACCTTCCTTGAGGAAAACTCCCAATCCCAACCCCTTTTCCTCTCTTTTCTTTGGGTTGGTTGTAGGTGTGTGTGCAGCTATACTTTTTGAGTTTGACTCCATTTGCAAGGGCAGAAAAACCCTTTTTGTTTTGCAGATTTTTTGGAGGACCGTGTACACTCCCACCATGGTCTAACCAACTTTTTCATAAATTTACAGGGTGGTTTGGTCTCGACAGTTATTGCTAGATCCAGGTGCACAACTTCATACTACGCTTCTATTTGGAGTTATAATCAGATCTTTGTCGCTTTTTCACTTGGTCATAAGTACACAATCCAATCAATTCAAATCTCATTCCAGAAGAGGGGATTAACTTACCATCACTCAGAATTCAATCTCCTTTTCTAGAGGTCGAATCTAGTGCATTTCCCCCCTCTTCTATTGTAATTCTTGAAAAGTGTTTGAAGGGAGATCTGAAGTGAAACTTTTATCTCTCCTTGGAGGGAAGAAAAGATTTCCTCTAGATCCCCATCATTCACCTTTTTCAACATTACACTATTATACTATTCTTTATATTAATATGCATATCCATATTCCATTATTTCCATTATCCATTATTCGCTATATTAGAATATATTCATTTTTTATTATATTATTAATATTCATATCATCAATTCATTAAATCTATTAAATACATATACATTTCATCTTACCATGTATTTAAAATAAATAATAAACACTCCTTACCACTTACCATTTCCCATTACCACCTATCTTCTCTCCTTACCACTCATTCTTCCTATACCACTAGTATTCCATTATCCCATATTTCTCTCAATGCATGATTTCTCCTCGAGGACAACTATAAAAAGTCAACCCCTATCTCATTTCAACCATCTAGCAATCTAGTGTTCAGTCTATCTTTGTATTTTGCGTTCTTGTTATCTGAAATTTTTCTTTCTTTTTCAATCATCTTATATTCATCATCTTTAATATTCATTCACCATAGCCTCTTGTGTGTGTGCTTCTGAGAGCATCATTCTTGATCACAAGATCTTGGTTGATAGAAGTGCAATGGAGTAGGTTTTATAGAATGCATGTGTGTGTTTTAGTTTAGATTTTGATTTCCCTATGTATATTGGTAGGAAAAATTCATTGTTGGATGTTGGAAGAAGCTAAATCAAGGATTTAGTTTCCTATTTCCTCCATCTAAAGTTATTGGTAATGTCAATACTCCTCTTTAGGATATGGATAATTTTGGTGGTTCGTAGATACAAGTAGATAGTAAGTAGGACCTTTTAGATTTTATCAATAATCAATTCCTTCATGATCTGGATCTCATAGGAGCTTCCTTTACTTGGACCAACAGGCATGCTGGTAATGATCTCATTCAGGTTAGGCCTGATTGTGCTCTTATTTCTAATGGTTGGTTTTTCCTTTGTGTTTGCACTCTAAATACTCTTTCAAGAGTTGGTTCTGACCATTATCCCATTAGCTTTCAAGCAAAACCCATGTTGGAGAAGAAGAATCCTCCCTTTCATTTTGAGAGAATATGGGTCCAACACCCACAGATCAAAGCCAAAATCTTGGAATGATGGAGTATAAAAGTTGAGGGTACTGTCATGTTACGTGATGCTAAAAATATTGGAATGATCAAATCTAATATTAGAAAATGGAACAAAAATTGTTTTGAAAATATTTTCCAAGCTAAGGTCAATATACAATTATATCTAAAATATATTCAGGATAATATCCAAAAGGAAGGTTTTATTGGGGATCATTTAGTCAAGGAAAATTAAATCATTACTCAATACCATGATATTATATCTAAGGAGGAGGAGTTTTGGAAACACATATCTAGATCTATCTAGCTAGCCTCTGGGGACAAGAACACTAGATTATTCCATATGTCAACTTCTCCTCCTTAGATATAATATCATGGTATTTCTAATAGGATTTCCAAGATTAAGAGGAATGGGATAGTTTTTGAAAAGGAAGATGATATTAGAGAGGAAGAAGTGTTCTTCTTTTCTAATCTATTGAAGGCTAAGAGTTCTTTAGATGAAGCCAAACAAAAGGATTTTATTGAAGCTATTACTAGACTGGCTAATGAAGATTGTAACAAATACCTAATGGATATACCTTCCCTTCAAGAAATTAAGAAGGTGATCTACTCATTTGAAGGAAATAAGGCACCAAGACCTGATGGATTTCCCATGTTCTTCTTTTAGATGTTTTGGAAGATTATGGGGGAAGATGTGCATAATGCAGTTAAGGAGTTTTTTGGTGGCAGAAGAATTCTAAAGGAGATCAATTTAACTTTAATCATCCTAATTCTAAAATAACTTGGAGTGGATTCATTTGAGGCTTTCCGTCCTATTAGTATTTTTAATTCTCTATACAAAATCTTTTCAAAAGTTTTGACGTTAAGATTATTGGAGGTGCTCCCTCATTTCATTGCTGCTTAGTAGAATGGCATTGTTCCTAGTCATCAGATTCTGGATTCCATCATCATAGTTTATGAGAATATCCATTCCCTTGAGAACTTTATCCTCCAAGGCTTCCTTCTTAAACTTGATCTATCTAAAGCTTATGATCGAGTCAACTAGAACTTCCTTATTAAGGCATTGGCCACTTGTGGCTTTTGCAGTAAATTAATTGATTTTATCTGGCAACCCATTACAAGTTCTAGATTAGTGGTGATCACCAATGGGGTCCCTTCAAATTTTTTTGAGGTCTCAAGAGGACTTTGTCAAGGAGATGCTTTATCTTCTACCCTTTATACTCTTGTGGTGGAGGCTTTTGGAAGATATATGCTCAAAATGATTAGAGATGGAGGATTAAAAGGACTAAACCCTTCATCTGATGTCCTTGTATGCTTACACAAGCAATTCATGAATGACACCATTGTTATGAGAGAAGCCTTAGTTGGGGAAGCATGTTCCTTAAAAACAAATTTTGGCAGATTATGTAAAAACCTCAGGACAATGCATTTATTACTTTAAAAGCTCACTCTACTTTATTAATACTCCTAAAGCTAGATAGAGGAAGATTTCTAAAATATTAGGCTTCTCAAGCAGGAAATTTACTAGATGTTTACATCAGACTCCCACTCTGTTCTAAAGTGGCTAATTATTTTCTGGATTTCTTTGATTCATAAATTTCACAAAAAATTGGTAGGATGGGAGGGGGGCTATGTTGAGTTAGGCTGGTAAAGTTCATCTCTAACAAGAACCTTCCAAAATCTTTTGTTTTATGCTCTCAACTTGTTTAAAATTCCCTTAAAATATGTTGAAGCAATTGAAAGTATTCAAAAGAAGTTTCTCTGGACTAGAGTGGAAGAAAATAGAGAATGCCTCTTCTGGCATGGGACTCTATTTACAAACCTAAAAAAGGGGGTGGTCTCGGACTCAAAAGTATTTTGGACTTCACTAATGCTCTCCTTGCCAAGTAGATTTGGAGAATATTTAATTTGAAAGGGAAAAGGAATGTTATATGGAGAAAAAAGTATCTTCAGGATATTGATTCAATTTAGAATTTTCTTGCACTTAATGAAATCCCATTTGATTCAACTCTATGGAACTGTACTATTTGTGTGAGGACCATTGTTTTTGATAAAGATAAATGGGCTTTACATGGACCCAAAACCAAAAGTTTTAAAACAATCGGCCATCAACCAAACAAACATGAACCAACATCAAAACATGGGAGCATCCCCGATCAGTCACAAAAACAAAGGAAATGCAGACTTAACAAGAAAAAATAAAAGAAAGCTCTCAGTTAAGAGAGAGCACCAGATCCTTGTTCTTTTGGATGGAAATCTTATTGATTTCCTCCAGGTCCTCCATAATGAATCTGGAGGTAGTCTTGTTTCTGCCCGTGCTTCTGGTTCTGGAACTAGGTCTAGTAGTTTTTCTGTCTCTAGTAGCCATATATTCCTCTCCAAGACCTTTCACCAGTTCGCTGTGGTAGGATCTGTAATAAACAGCCATGGCATTAATCTTTTCAAGCCCCTCTATACTGTTGTTCATGGCTTCTTTGCTTATGTCAACTAGATTCTTGAGATTTTTCTTAATCTCAGCCATAGATTGCTCCACCTTTTCAATCCTTTGTTCGTGATTGCATTTCAACACCTCAATGTCCTAGGAGAGTTTTTGGGTCATAATCATGAGTTTCTAAGGTTTGCTAGGTTCAGGGGAAGCAGGGAAGATATCAATAATATCTTTAACCCCCATTTTGAGGGTATCAATTTCGCACTCAACCCACTTCCAACAAATCTCCTGGCTTCTGGTAGCTTCCATAACCAGATTCATCAGGTTACCAGTCCTCTGAATCCCACTATTCTCTTCGTTGGCTATGATCCCTTATTTTTTTTCTAGGACATTGATAGGTATGTCCAATTTAATTCCCTGATCCGTAATCTTTGGGCTATGGCCCTTAGTTGCCAGCTTTTTCTTTTTAGAGAGGGGCTCGGCCTTAGAGATCAGTTTGCTAGTGGTTTTGTATTTGCTAGCCACCCATCTGGGAGGATTCTTGCTGCTAAACGTCCTAGGGGTGACCATCATCTCCCCTTCATCCATAGTTTTGTATTCAGAGTCATCAAAAGGAACCCCACTTTCTTCCAAGTCCATTTCTAAGTCAGAGACATCCAAGATATTAGTCTGGAGGCCAGTCTAAGAAAGAGGGGGCACAATTTCAAGGGATTTAGCATGCTCCATGATGAGGACAATAAGTCCCTCATGGAGAATAGGGTTGTTAGGGTTCTCCAAATGTTTTTCCAGGCTATTTTCAAGGGAGGAGGCGAGATAGAAGGGTACAAAGATGATTTTACCATGCCTAAAATGATTTAAAATGGTGAAATGATAGGAAAAGATGCTAGCATACCTGCCATCGAGATTAATATAGGGACCATTGTTAATGCTAAAGTTGGATGGAATTTGTGGTCTGGTAGGGGAGTTAAATTTTAGGAAGATAGTTGGATCAACCATGGACCACTTTGCAATCATACAACTTTTAGCAAGTATATGGAAAGGTGTAAAGCTAGGTTTGGAGTTTGGGTGGCTGAGTACTTGAAAGATAATAAGTGAATTAATTAGGGTAAAATTAATGCTGAGTTGCAACCCCTTCAAATGTCACTGAAATCCTATATGCTTAATTGGAATGAGGAAGATTAGATGGTTTGGAAGTGGTCCTCCTCGGAGAATTTTTATTTGCTTCAACCCTAGCTTCCCTATTTGAGAATCATCATTCCCCCTCCTTGGGGTGGGGCTTGGTCTAAAGCTCTCCAAAGATTAATATAATTTTTCAGATTTTGCTGCAGAATAAAATTTGACTATTGATAATTTGTGTGAAAGAGACTTCTACTTAACTTACATATGCTTTCTATGTATGAGGGAGGTAGAGTCTATCTCTCAATTGTTCCTACACTGTGATTATACTTTAGAAATATGGGGGTCCCTAATGCATTTATGGAACATGGATTAGGCTATCCCTTCTTCTCTTGTGGACTCCTTTGCCCAATGGAGAGTGTCAATTGCTAACCATTCTGTAAAGCTTCTTTGGTCCTTATCTTTTCCCCATCTGGTGTGCGCTCTTTGGAGAGAACATAACAATAAAATCTTCAGGAACGTTGCTTCTCATCTTGCAATTGTCTTCAAGAAAATTTGAAGGGTCATCTCTCATAACTTTCTCTCTGCTTAGGTTAACCATAAGTTTCAAGTAAATTGTGTCTCTTCATATGATGTTGAAGTTACCTCTAGATGGAACATAAAGTTGGATTCTCTTGAGGATCCTAGACTTGCTAATTCTCCTAGCGATAATTCGCATTGGATCCTTCCTCCGGCTGGATGGGTCAAAACTAACTTTGATGGGCTGGCTAAGGGAAATCTGGGTCAACTATGTGTCGGGGGGTGATTAGAGATGAATATGATAGGCATTTATCAACAGTGGCACTTCCCTTGGGATGTCAGACCAACCACCTAGCTGAAGTTGTGGTAGCCTACCATGGGTTGATGTTGGCCAAAAATATTAATGCCAATTCAATCTGGCTTGACAAGATTTTAACAACATTATCCAATGCCTAATGGGAAAACAAAAACCTTCTTGGAACATCAAAATTTAGATCAAGAATTCTAGGGATATATTAAAGTCATTCCTATATTTTAATATTTCCCATGCCTATCATGAAGCTAATGGGTTGGCTGACCACTTTGCTAATTTGGACGTTAGGAGTAATGATGAAAAAGTATGGCATCTTGGTGATTATTTATTGGTTGAAGTTAAGGCCTTGTTATATGATTTAGCCTAGACCAGACAAGACACTTTAATAAATACCAATGTCACACCTTAATATGATGGTTAAGATTTTTATGAGTAAGCATGTCATTCTATTGTTATTTCTGTGTACTTCTCATGCTTTCTGGGTATTTTGTGGCCCATTCTGGAGTTTTCTTATTCTGTGCACTACAACCATTGTTGAAGCCATGTGAGGAGAAAGGAAAAAGGTTAAACCCTTAAATTGCAATGAGATCAAGAAGAATAAAAATATATGGCACATATTGGATCATGGTGGGCCTACCCCATTTATTAAAAGATTGTGTGGATTCATGCCAATGTCATGAAGAAATTCACCAAGGGTTTGAAGGATGGTAAAATCTAAATTGGGGGCAAGAAGGTGGAGATTGATCAGAAGCTAATTGTTGAGGTCACTAGCCTATCAATGGAAGGCATGAAATTCTACACATACAAGAAAATGTCAGATGCTACCATCAAAAGATTTAACCAAAATGAGAAGGAGGGTACAAAGCTAGCTAAAGTGGATAAAATAAGCTATGACGTAGGTAAACTCAAATCCATTTGGTGCTTTATTCTTATTGTTTTAATAAAATATGTTACCCTTGATGGTAGATACACTAGGGCCTTCAGGCATCATTTTATTTTGCTAAATCACTTTAGGCACACAATGCAAATTTATTTTCCCTTTCTTCTATTGGTGTCTATCAATTCCAGTATTAAGGACCATAGAAAGAACAAAATAGTTCCTATCCTTCATGGGGTTTTACTTTTCATGATTCATGAACATATTAAAACCTTTCCCTCTCCTTCATCTAGGGTTCTTGAAAGTTCTAGTGAGTCTGCCGAAGATGATCATGTAAGTCTCTCCTGTGATGAGGAGGAATGGAATATTGAGATGGAAGAGTCTGATTCTAGGTCAGAGTCTTCCTTGAAGATTGGTTACAAAGCTAACAGAGGAAGACCTTCCCCTATGTCTACATATAATTTTGACTCTCTACCCTCCCACAACTCTTGCCTGAATAAGTGTTCTGACCCCCACCAAGAGTGATAGACCTCCCTTCTTGAAGGACCTTAACACCAATTTCTCTTTTCTCAGCTTGGATAGGGAGAACTTAGATGATGTCCTGGCCATTGTCCATGATGTTGTTGTGCGTAACTTTATGACATTTAAATGAGCCTTCCATGAGATCAAGGACATCAACATCAAACTCTTCATAATTAATAGAAAACAAAAAAATCAATTTGGGGAATAGTAGACGCTGGACTAGAGAAAATCAATTGTGGACTCCATGTACAAAATGGTGAGTATGGAAAAAGATATAAAGAAAGACTGATAGAAAAATATCCTATTTGGAAGATAAAATCAAGAAAGAGTATGAAAGTAGATTGAGTCAGATGGAGAATAATTTCCAGAAAGTTAATGAGAACCTGATATCTTTGGTCACTTACAGTCATAAAGTGGTGAAAAATTCTGCCGAGAGCATAAACACCATGGTTGGAAAGCTCGAAACCCTCCATCAAGAAGGGACTACTATGGATGTGGATGCCCTAGATAAAAAATAGGAGGAAACAGTTGGGCCTTGTAAAATAACCAGAGCCAATTTGAAGAAGAAATCGACCAACCAAGAAATTCAGGAACTCAAGAAAATTGCTATAAACATGACCCAACTAGAAATTGAGGCTGCAGAGGCCCTTAAAAATTTGTAGTAGTTTCTTCCTTTTTTCTATCTCTCTGCTAGGTTTTGGTTTTTTGTTGGTCTTTTGTTGACTCTTGATTGCTTTTTTAATGGGTATATCTTTATGCAACTTTTTGCTGTAGAACTTTGTTAAAGGGTTTCAGATTCCTTCAAAACCTGTTTGTTCCGTAATATAAAACATTCCCTCTCTTTGTAAGATCTAAATAGATTGCTTTGTGGAATTTGTTGTATCAATGAAATCTTAAAATACTATTCATAATGATAACTTTGTTGAACACATCTTGTCTTTTTCATTTAGTGGAATTTGAGAACTATAACATTGACAAATGAATGATTACCTTATTAATCTAAATGAAAAGTATTAATTTGTTGCCTTATAAAGATATCTACATTTATTGATTAATTGTAAAAAAATTCTGAAAGATTTTTAAAATATAATATAAAATTCAATCTATAAATATATACAAATAATAATATTAAATTTTTAAGAAAATTAATAAAAAGATAATGTTTCCATGCTTTAAAAAAAATCATTATTTAAAAACATTTCATAAAAAATATTGAAGTTAATTTGCACATTTAATAATTTCTACTATCTTTGTGTCAATGTCCTCGCAAATGTTCTTATGCTAGTCTATAGAAGCATGCCCATGTCTTAAAAACAAGTTTAAATAACAAAATACAACCAGATATATGTGTTGTGTTGCCACACAATTCACTAATATGAGATATTGGACTTCAAATGAGAAGCTACAGTGAGAGAGCATACACACTAATTGGGCTTCTCACTGTGTAATTTCCATAGCTCCAAGTTAAGGCACCTGAAAGTAGTGTGTCGGTATTTAAGGATCCGCCTTCAATGGTGACATTATATGATAGCTTCTGGTTTAAAGATGAAAATGATAATGTGTCTGGTTCCACTGTCACATTGATTCCAGAGGGTGCACTTACAATCGCCTTGTATGTACTTTTTGCAACTCCTACATTAGTAACTGTTCTTGGGAATTTAGCTTGAAATGACTTTCCTGGAGCAGTCAAAACCATTATTGAAGGATAGTTTAGTTCTCTTGCTCCATTTTTAGATGGTGGTACCAAGTCGCAACTACTGAAGTCTCCAGTCACCAAACGTAAAGTTGTATCATTGTAACCCTCACTGCAAAGCATATTGATGTAATCATCTACACCTGCATCATAAACAAGCCCAGGATCGACTGCCTTCAATGGATTAATCTGGCCAGCCCCATACCCAAATTCTACATCCGCATTCCCAGGCAATGTTTCATCCATTACAAATGCTGCATCACAAGTTAAACTGTCATGGATTTGGTTTTGTGGATTTTCTATGTAATTAAATTGTTATAGAAATTATATATTTACTAGAGAAATGTTTAAGTGGTCAAATACCAGTAGTGAGGAGAGCTGACTTTATAGCGGCAGGAGACCAATCGCTATGATAAGACTTAACAAACCCTGCAGCTCCTGCAGCATGAGGGCATGACATGGATGTTCCTGATATTATATTAAAGCTGGCAAACCTTGTGTCTTCTGCATAACCAGTAAGTGATATATTTGTGGACCAAGATGCTAGGATGTCCACACCTGGTGCAGTGATGTCGGGCTGATAACACATAGCCATCATTATATCATATTATTTTCAAAATAGCAAATGTGCCTTCTAACCATTTTTGGGGAACGCAGCATTAATTTATTTTCGAAACATTTTTATTTTATAACATAGATTAATGTTATAAAGAAAAGAAATCAATACATACCTTTAGAATGTCATGTGTGATTGGATTGAAACCTCGTGATGAGAATGAAGCCACTATTGGTGCAGGTGCCTTGGGAGTTGTAGTTTTTTGAATAATTGCAATGGGAGAGCTGATGGACTACAAATATTAGTAATAATTAATAGTAGTCTATGACTTAACATTACAACTGTAGTGAAATTTACCTAGTTGAGTTTATGTAAGACAACACAATTTTTGCCTGTTCGGTAGATATTATTGTCGCAGGGTTTAACCATGGGAAGGCTGTGTCATTGAATCCGTCATTAATTATAACAGCACCCGCACCACCAGCTACAAAAACTGAATAATCTGGAGGACTGCTAATGAAATTGCAAACAACTATCTTTCCTTTTACTTTTGTCTCATCCAGAGAACCCAATAGACAACCTCTGTAATTTTCATAGAAGTAAACAACTTTTGAGAATCTTGATAGAAGCATAATCTCTCTAAGTGTTTATATACTACAATGTTTGTAAACTGCATCGTGAATTATACTTTGTTTGTTACCTAGAGCTATCTGGAGTATAGCCTCCAGAAACATTAGCAACATCCCCTCCATATACTAAGGGATACCATTGTTTCTCCATCGTGTATGTATTTATAGCAATTCCCTGTACACAGTTGCTCAATTTAAGACTAGCAATTAACTTTTTTTTGGGTCAAATAAAGCTGAGTTAAATAATTTTTTTGGGTCAAAGAAAGCTGAGTTAAATAATGGAGGATGGATTTTAAAATGTATAGAGAGTAAAATGGTTGTTGGCTTATAGTTTCAATTGATAAAAAATGTTTTGCTAAAAGTGTTCAAGCACCTTTATAGAAAAGTTGTTTCTAAGAGAAGTTTAGAATTTTACCCCTATAGAAATGTTGTTCCCCAATTGAAGTTCAGCGTCCATCTTGCGATCAATAGTACTTGCTGCAACAGTTAAAGACCAAGGAGAATAATTTGCAACACTTGCCCTAGAGGGTCCCGAGTTTCCAGCAGAATTGGATACTAGAATTCCCTTCTGTATTGCATGAAAGGCTCCTATGGCAATGCTATCTTGAAAGTAGTCGAGAGGAAAAGGATATCCAAGGGACACAGAAAGAATGTCCACACCATCATAGATGGCATCATCAAAGGCTGCAAGAATATCTGCATCCCCACAACCCTCGCCAGTCCAACAAACCTTGTACATAGCAACCCTTGCACCAGGGACTCCACCTCGACTCTCTCCTTGAGCAATACCATAAAGACTTGCATTGTTGATAAAATTTCCAGTAGATGTAGAGGAGGTGTGTGTTCCATGCCCCTCTCCATCTCTTGGAGACAAGAAATCTCCTTCAGGTGGACTACTGGTGAAACTACGATAAAATTTTGCTCCTACAAGTTTTCTGCACATTAAATCATATATTTAGCTACATAACACAATTTAATTTTTCCGAAGACACAAAAATTTGTTGAGCTTATCTCCTACCGTACTTGGCCATTGCAGCTAGACTGTGTTCCTCATTTTATGTAGATAACTTTAAAAATGTAAATGATTCTCACTGTATACGTAATTATGTCCTGAGTATCAATATTAAATTTTATCTTAGAAATTAATTTACTAGTACAAAAGAAATTAATGCAATATATCAACAATAAAATCAGTAGAAATGAGTCTGACTTGTTGCAGGCGGAGAAATCTGGTGTTGTCTGGCATCCACCCCTCCATTTGGAGGGAACGGGACCAAATCCCTCGTCTGTAAAACTCTCTGACTCTGGCCATATTCCTACAGAAGAACGCAGATATGAAAACTAATGACTAAATCATCATAACATTAATCTCTCTCAGAGAGTTAGTTTTGTGTCAGTTTCTATGAATCTTATTTTTCATCTAGTTTCAAGTAAAGCCCTTAAGCTAATTACACGTCAAGAAAAGATGAAAGAAAAACAACCATAGAGCGAATAACTTATTATACTATTTTTTCTAGTCTATCAAACTTGTGGAATAAATTGCATTATTTTATTTGCTTCCAATGTTTAAGGGCTCACTACAAAATCCACCATTAAATGTCTCAACTAAATAAAACTACGAAGCTAATTACAGAAGAACATTTAAAACTTAAACTCTGTTCTTTTAAAAAAATTACCTGTGTCCAAAAGGCCAATAATGATGTCGCTCTGATAAGCCAAACTATTGCTTTGAACAGATGCAGGCAAGCCAACGAAATCCCATGATCTAGTTGTTAAGGTTTTCAACTTCTTGCTCTCAAACACCGAAACCACACCATCCATGCCTATAATTCAACAGCATATCAAAACATACGAACAGCATATCAAAACATATGAACAGAATATATATAAATATGAATATAAACCAGCTTACCTGAGAGTTGTTGGACATGCGATGGAGAAAGTGTAGCTGCAAACCCACGAAAACTCTTGTCATAACTATACTTCAACGCGTCCTTAGCTGCCTTATAACTTTGCCACCAATATTACAATTATATCAGCTAATAAAGCCGGTAGCACAGACTAGTTTTCATTTAAAAAAATTGCAATACATGAAAGTAGATTATAGTTAACATGTAATAACCTTCCATATACAGATTCAAGCATTTCAAGGTACAAGGTAGCAGGTGCTTTCTGGGAATTCCCATCATCTTTTGGAGTAGCGCCCATGTACACCACATAATCCTAATTTGAGACAAGAAATATTGCTCTGTCAGCACAGATAAATACTTCAAGTTTTGGGATGGGTGGACGTGTTTTCTTGTCTGTGATTTTTCCAATCTTTTTTGGGAATGGTTAGGGGAGGACAAGAGACAGCATGGATAAGGTATACATATATACATTATGAAAACTTAACTATTTGTTTCAAATTGAAAGTTCATATGAGTTTCAAAGTCAAACAAATTATCAAAACTCAAATAATAATCCTGTTCCTGAAAGCTGCAGACGAAGAGCCCCATGCCAACCAAAATTGCTGGGGTGTTTCAAGGAGAGGCCGTCGGGTCTCTGGTCGTGGCCGTGGTCGTCCAGCAGGCAGAGGCCATGGAAGAGAGAGAATTGATCTGCCCCAACCTGATCCTTCCAGTGCAAGCTAGGCTTTCTTTTTCAATGCGGTGAAATTTTCTTTCTCGAAGCTTAATCCAAAATCGTATATAGTTTATTTTGGCTTCTTATTTATGTTTAAAATCTCTGTTGCCTAGGCAGTTGGGAATCTGCCATATAAACTTTTTAGTTCTATTATCTCAAGACTGAATAATTTCGTTGGGTTTTAAAAAAAAAGAGGATAAATCATAATGATAATGATTTCCTGCCTGTTTTGGAAACCATTGTTTTGCTGGAATTGCTGAGAATGGTTTTTTATGCTATGCCACTCAGCTGTAAAGATACTGTAAACTCAAATTAATATAAATCTCGACTCTACCTTTACTGATAAAAAAAAAATACTATATCAAATAAAGATTACAGTGAAAGCATACCTTTCTGTCTATCCCTGGAGATTCGGCTGTGCAAAGCATTTGAACATGAAAAATTATCATAAACAAAAACATGGAGAGAAGAAAATAGTTTGTCCTCGGGATTGCCATTGCAAAAGTAATTTTAATATTACTTAAAACGATTATACAAAACTGTAATGAAACGTGCCTTTATTTATAGGGGCCATTGTTCGCATTCTACTTTAATTTCTCTGACAACGATTTACAACAGAGTTTCTAGAAAAATGCGTGAAAAGTTAAAGACTTATTCGTAGTTGTGGCTATACATCATGAATGTGGCGAAAAATAGGATCAGAACGATGAAACGATGATTTTAAAACAAACAAAATCCGAAGACAAGAATATTGAGAAGTTCAATGATTGACATATTGTTTTAGAATATTGTTCTTGGATAAATATATTGTTCTTGTTTGGCATTAAACTTATAATTTCAATGATGGGTATTTTTAACATACTGTAGCTATTAAGAATGATTGACAACCATTTTGAAAGAGAAATGAAGCATTTATATAAAATAGATTGACATGATTTTGAATTGTGATTTATTCATTATTTACATTTATCTCTTTGTTTTGGAGGTTTCCTGTCTTAAGTTATTTTTATTTTCATATTATTATCTTTTTATTTCTTTAATTAAATTATTTGATAAAATCTTATCTTTTAAATTGAGTATAATAGTTATATTTGAGTATTAAAAAAATTATTTTCTAATACTTTTTTATGAAAATTGAAAAATTATTCAATAGATCCTTCAACAAAATTTGTCTCATTTTATCTAAGATCTCCAAATATTTGTAGCGATTCTAATTTAATTTGGCAACAACTTTTGGTGATAGTTCTCCAAAAAGTTAACAACAATGTGTTAACATCAATTGATTTTATTTCAAAATATTTGCCCGCTTCACCATTAGAGCTTTTGATTTTGTTAGTGCAATTTCATAAGCTAATATTTTGAGTCTCTAACCCCTTTTATAATTTTTTTTTTTATTTGGACTATTTTTCCACAATGTTCATAGTGGTGTAGATAGTTTCATATATGAGAATAATAATATTTTCTAGAATATTTAGTCTATCATAAGTGTTATGAATTAATTTTTCTTCTAGAAAGAACCCAAAGTGCTCCATTTAGTGACATATGGTCTCATTTTTAAATGCCTGATCTTTTGTATAATTCAGAGTAATGCTATTGGTTTCTATTTGTTATAAGAATGCATATTTTCAATATTATTACTTTATTTTAGTTATTATAAAGAGTTGAAATTTTCACTTCACATCTTTTCAAGTAGCAATTGTAGGTGTTCCATGTTTAAAGTGTCAAACAATATATGGTATGAGGTTCTTTGATAAAATGTTGATAAGGGTCTTCCTATGGTGCTACTTTGAAGTAGTCACCGGTTAGGAGGGACCTCAAAGAGATCAATCCAGATTGGTCAACAAGAGTAAACACAACGGAAACATAAATATATGATGGAGGCAATGCATAACAAATTGTTTTATTTCATGAAAACTGATTACAACCAATCGATAACAACCGGATTACAAAAACCGGCTCACAGGCCTACTAAACATGCTCAAAGTATAGAATAGGTCACAATCAGGACCTTTAATCTTAAGATCTATCTTCTATGCTACGTCTAACTACTTGATTGTTACATTCTAATGCTCAATACAATGATTTATATGATCCAAGGGATCCGGTCACCCAAAAGGGATCAAAACCTGAAGAACAAGACCTAACATGTAAAACCAACAAGGTCGGCTTCTGCTAAGAGATTCCTCCAGAAAATCCAAAGGATGAAGTGTGTATCTCGTCAAAAAAGGACGAACACACACCAAGGAACATTGGAATCAACGCTCAGGCTCCACAAGCTATGGAAGGGGTCCGGTAGATCACAAATGCAAATAGGTCCAAGCAACCGGTAATAGGAAATTGTCAACTGGTAACAGGAAATTGTCATAGAAACTGATAGCGATAACTTGTCGAAAAAAGATCCAAATGTTTTGCGGTTTGGGAATAAGGAAGATGATCAAGTCTTCAAGTAGAATCCAACTCCATAGGATTCGGTGAGCCAAATCCAGGACACACGGAAATAAATGTTGAAACTGCAAACATAAGCAAAACAGAAAGAAAAATATTTTTGGTTGATGCAAGATTGCTATGAACCGGGGATGCTCCTGCATCATACTTTTTTTTTATTGAATTACTCTAGTGCTTGATTTCTTTGATGATCATGTCATTGTTATTCATTGGGACTTTAGCTCATGCTTGAATTTTTTAATTTAAAATAAGGCCTTATAATTTAGATTGAGAAGGTATTCTAAAGTATTCCAATTTTTTTAACTTCTTACCCTATCTCTATGGACTCATTCGTACACCACCTATAGATTGGAAAAAACTGTATAACACCTTAAGATTTTTCATGTCTTAGTATTCATTAATATTAATATTGACATAAAAGTGCAATATTTTTAATATAGAGTGCAGTATTTTTTATATATGGAGATCTATATTATACCCCAAAATCATATGAGTTTTTATAGATTGACTTTCTCATATAAATGATCATGATAATATTTGATATGATAGTGATATAAATATGGTGCTAGATTAGTGAGAAAATATTAACTATCATGCTAACATAGAGACTTATCCTACTCCTTTTCCAAAGTCTCCTTTACTCGTTCTTATCTATGACTTTATATAGTAAACAAGGGTTGTGTTGCAGCTAGAATCCCTACCATTTGCAAATAAATTGAGATTTATGCAAAGGGAAAATGCATCTTTCATATTGAAATGCCCATCATACATGATTTCTATGCTCAAGCACTTTGATGTTGAAATAGTGATAAAGAATCTATACATACTTTTCTCCGGAAGTGTATTGGAAGTAGCAGAAGTGGGTAAAGAGATATTGATCTCTATGATCCTGCATCTTCATTGTCACCTTGGTTCATTTGAATGATCTTAAAATGTACACAAGCCTATATGAGCATATATTTATGGCTGGAGCAAATTGGAGTTGATCAAAAGTGATTTTGTTCAGAAATTGAGTCTCTAGCATTTGCAGACTTACTAAATGTTGAATACAATGAAGGTAATAATAGTAGAAAAATGATAAGTAATCAAGTTTGTGGCCCATAAGACATAACAAAAGCTAAAACTGTATGAACAATTAATCATTTCTAGGCATGCATGCAAACTACAAAGGAATACATCACAAAAATTAATATTAAAAATTGAGAATAAACAGTAAGAGACAAAAGCATGTGTTTAATGCAAATAAAGAGCAAGATAATATTTACTTAGGCTCATCATGACAGGGGAGCTTGATTTTTTAGTTTACAATGTTCATCTCTACCTTGTGAATCATCCTATATTTAGAAGAGAGCTTCTCATATTTTGTTTTACACTATGGAAATGCAATATTTGCTTCATGAAATGTAACAACTCATTCCAAATTATGAAACGCATAGGGAAATTCAAAACTTGTTAATTGAATCCAAAGTGTAGCTATTTGAAATTAACTGAGGAAAGGAAAATAAATTCTTACAAATTGTGTACAAGCTAAATCTAAAGAGAGGCTAAATGTAAAAAGAATTGTAGCTTCCATAACAGAGCCCTAGAGCCCTAGATTCAAGTTCATAAAGACTTAGTAAGGAGTTATTGGTAAAAAAGAAAAAATCTCCTATAAATTTATTCATCTTTCTATTTGTGCTTGCTATTATATCCATCATAATACTCCTATAGCAATAACAGAAAGCAAAAAATAATGTGCACAAGGAACACCAAGAATACCCTAGGAAAACCTCCCTCTTGGAGGTGAAAACCCAACTATAGGTCTCAGATCTTATTATGCAATAATCAAAAGTATCTTACAATAGTGGGAAGTTTACATGAGATCATGCATTCAAGAGCTTTCAAGCATTCAAGCATTCCTTTCTAGCATTGAGCATTCCCAAGTCTCCCTTCAAGGCTAGGTGTTGCATTCAAGTCAAGGATTCAACCATTGAAGAGGATATGTCTGTCAACATTCGATCCAATACAAGAAATTCTATCAATATTTCTATCACAACCTCCTTGAAGGAAACCCCCAATTCCAACCCCTTTACCTCTCTTTTCTATGTGTAGGTTGTAGGTGCGTAGCTATACTTTCAAATTTGGACTCCATTTGCAGAAGTAGAAAAACCCTTTTTGTTTGGTGGATTTTTTAGAGGACCGTGTACACTCTAACCATAGTCTAGGCAACTTCTTCTCAAATTCGCAGTGCGGCTTCATCTCGACAGATTATTGCCAGATCTAGGTGCACAACTTCATCCTACACTTCTATTTCGATTTATAATTAGATCTTTGTCTCTTTTTCACTTAGTCATAAGTACACAATCCAATCAATTCAAATCTTATTCCAAAAGAGGGGATTAACTTACCATGACTCAGAATTCAATCTCCTTTTCTAGAGGTTGAATCTAGTGCATTTTCCCCCCTCTTCTAACGTAATGCGTGAAAAGTATTTGAAGGGAGATCTGAAGTGAAACTTTTATCTCTCCTCGGAGGGAAGAAAAGATTTCGTCTAGATCTCTATCATTCACCTTATTCAACATTACATTTTGGTGAACCCAACATCTTACATGCTTTATTCTGAAAAATCATTGCATATTTTTCATTTGCAAGTTTAATTTTTATGCAAACTTAGTGGTTAATTCATTCAAAACCCTAGATTTTAAAATTTAAATTGAACTTTTGTTTTGTAAAAATTCTTGGTTATTGTCTTAGATCTTAAAATTGCTTTGTTTGTCAAATTCAATTTCTTCATTGTCTTGTTCAATTTGCAAATGAAATTCACAAAATTAAGAGGTTAATTTTCAAATCCCTAATTTTCAAAAATAATATAAAAATTATGCAAACATTGAATTTCCATTTAATTTTCAGATTTGTGACTGTTTTCAGACTTATCTTTTGTCCTACAATTCAAATTTTCAATTTCTCTTTATTTTCAAAATTCAAAATTTCAAAAAATTAGGTGGTTAGGCCATAAAACCCTAATTTTCAAATTTAATTGGATTCTGTGTAAATTTCAATCAATTTCATTCAAATTCAGATTTCTAAAACATTCTCCAAGGTGTCCTTCCCCTTTAGGTGTGACCCTTTTCAAATTTGCAATTCAATTCCTCTTTTTCTTCAAAACCCTAATAGGGTCCTATTCTCACATTTGAACCTTAATTTCGCCTATCTCAAAATCATAAAATTCACCAATTTTTGGGGGATTAGCTTTAAAATCATCGTAATATTCATCCCTGAAAATTTTGAAAAAAGTTGGTCGAACCATGTGCATTCCCACCACAGTCCTCAGTTTTTTTCTGGAAATTTCAGGAGACTGTTATGACTCTATTTAATCACCTAAATCCAAAATATTGGCTTCTTTTGTTGATTTTGTATCCCTCTAACATCAAAAATACCTCCAAAATTCAACATTTTAAATTTCAAGAAAATTTTGAAAATTAGGAGGTTAATTTTAATTTGCCCTGATTTTAAAATTAAGTGGTATCCCCTTGGCCCTAATTTTAAAATTCCAATTTTCTTTGATTTATTATTTTGGAAATTGTGTCATTTTCTTTTTCCAACAAAGTTCAAATTGTTTAATCATTATTTTCTTTAATTTTACAATACTCAATTTTGTAAGCTTTGTTCAAAATTCAAAATTTCAATTTTCCCTTTACTGCATGATTTTTACCACTATTAGTCCTACCTACACTATCCTCGTTAGACGAAGCATTAAAATTAAGGCCTCCCAAGGTTTAATTATCGAGGAGATGGAGCATAAATTGGGTGACTTATTTAATGAGGATAATGATAATGATTCCCATCCTAATCATGGGCCCATTTATCTCATTGATGAATCCCATGATCAAGAAAAAGCTTTTACTAGAGTCTCCATTGATCAACTTTCAAAATTGGACAATCAATTTGATAACTTTCAACAATGGATGTCCCAACAGTACCCTAATAGTGAAGTTCTTCCATTAATTGAAGGCCTTAAATTAATGATTGAAAGTGATAAGAATGGAATTGATATATTATGTGACATTTCTCATATTGTTGATTCTAATGTCATGCCTATCAAGAGTTATTCTGAGAACTTAGGTTATTCACAACCTTCAAATCAAATAAATTATTCTATTCCTTTGACCACTTCAATGGCTAGTATTCCTACTTTCACTTCAAACATCATGGCTATATCAACTCAAAATGTTATTCCTACAACCATTTATCATGGGGGAAATCCCTCTTCTTCATTTAATCCTTCATCTTTACCTATGTCTTCCATAAGTATGTCTACTATCCCTCAACCAATCAATGTGACACAAGGGGGCAATTCATTCAATGATTTTGTTCCTCCTTTAAGTGTCTCGTTTCCAACACAATCATCACCTATGCCTACTTATCATAATGTCCCACCACCTTATTCTCAATCCATGCCTTCCTTCAATAAAATCACACCCCCTTCTCAATCAATAATGTCTAATACCAATTCTTCTACTGAAGCAACTATTAACAATCTTGCTCAAACCGTGTCTTCCTTATGACAACAAATTGCTTATATGAGTCAATCCATGTTTAGTGTGCCCACATTTGATGTTGTGATCCCACTTTCTTTTTATATTGTTAAATTCTTTCCACCTAAGCATGTTGAGGTCCCTCAATTAGAACTCTATAATGGAAAATGTGATCCTCTCATACATGTTAAAACATTTCAAACCTTGTGTACTGATTTTGCTTATGATCAAAGATTGCTTGCGAAATTGTTTATAAGAACAATAAGAGATAAGGCTTTACAATGGTATTTCCCTTTGCTTTCTTATTCCATCACTTCTTTTCAACAATTAGCAAATGCTTTCATTCAAAAATTTCAAAATAACATTGGTCCTAAATTCAATTTGACTGATTTAATGCATTACAAAACAAGATATTAAAGAAAAAGTGACTGATTTCATTGGTAGATATAAGCATTTGTATGCTCAAATTTATTTTCATGTACCTAGTGATGATATTCAATGAACTTTCATTTCTAATTTGTAAAATTATATCAGGGAAAAGCTTCTTTTGTTTGAGTTTACTTCCCTTCCGCCGTTGTGTGCAACACTCCACAATTATCAACTAGTTCTGAGTCAGATGAAGCAATCTACTCCTATGGCTCCGAGTGATAAGGGGGAAAGTGTTCAATAACCATTTGCGAAGTTCAAACCAACAAAAAGCTTCATCAAATTTAATTATACAATAAAAAACAATGTGAATGCTACAATAGGTGTGCCTTCTATTTCTAAATTTTTCAAAAGAGAAAGACAATTTACTCCTTTGAATGAATCTTTACATAGTATTATGTCTCAGTTGTTACAAATAAATGTTATCAAACTTCCTCCTACTAAACAAGTTGATCCTTCTAAACTTGTATCCCCTTATTTGGATAATAATTCTTTTTGTCAATTTCATCGTCAGCCTGGTCATGATACTGAGAAAAGGTTTGCATTGCAAAGTAAGATTCAATATTTGATTGATAATAATACTATATCTATGGCAGGTGTGAATGGTAAGGGAAATAAAGCAGTAGCTTATCCTAATCAAAATTTTAAAATTTTTACTGATCCTTTGCCTTCTCCTACCTCTAACATGATTGAGACTGAGTATACTTCTTTCTCCTCTAAGGAATTCACTTCTATGGCCCCGAACTTCATAAATATGGTAAAAAAACAAGATATGCATAAGGATTCTTGTATTACATTTGAAACTACTGAGACCATTAGAGCACTCAATGGCCCTTTATACATAGTTGTGAAGGTTAAAGATATCCCCTATTGTGGTGCTCTTGTTGATCCTTCTTGCAAGGTTAATTTTATCACTGAGGAGTATCTTTTCACTTTACGATAGCATAAACCAATATATGATGCCTCTAATATAGTTGTGAAGTTATTTGATGGATTCTCTTGTCCTACCATTGGCTCTATCACCCTTCCTGTTGAGGTTCACACTAAATCTTAGGATGTTGTCTTTTTTATCATACCCTCTTCCGAGAAATTCCATCTAAAGTTGGGCTATCCTTGGCTATCTTCCATGAAGGCTATATATTCTCCAATCCATAAGTATTTGAAATTTCCTCACAAGAGAGAAATAATAACCATGAACCATAGCTTATTTCATCCATCCAAAAGAAGCCCTAGTGTTCCTATTGATTTCTTTTGGCCTAAGCAATTTCAATCTCTTCCATCAAGGAGCAATGCTCTTTTTCAATCTTATCAAATATGCAAAAAATATGATCTTATCCTTAAGTCAATCTAGATCCCCAACACTTGACATTCTCGTCTTGAAGATTAAGTTCTTCCCCTCATGGATAGAACTAATCTACCTCCTAAGGAAGATCTTCAATCTATTCCTATGGATGTGATTATGCCTTCTCCTAAGAAGAACAACACTATTCCTCCTAAGGTTAGACCCATACCTCCTCCTCATGATAGGCCTGGTCTTCTTCCTACACCTAACATTCCTCCTTTATATGGCATAGTTCCACCTCCTTCCTCTTATAGATAGAAGAGGCCTACTTCTCCTCTTGTCCAACCTAAAAGAACTCAATCTAAACCTTCAACTATCAAAAGAGGAAAACATTCCTACTTTTTCAAATGTTCCTCCTCCTTCTCAGCCTTCTACTAAGACTCGACAGAATTGTTGTGTGAGAGAATGCCGACGAAGAGAGCCAAGGATAGATATAGATCTCAGATCTTATTATGCAATAATCAAAAGTATCTTACAATATGGCTTCAACACTAGAAGCAATCAGAACCAACAAACTATGCACAATAGGATAATGCCTTCAACTAAGGATAAATGAGAAACTTATCTCTAAGCATAGGGTATCTGTTGTTAAGGAGGTTGGTTGCCCCAGAGATAGTGTTCACTGCTCTAGGATGAAGATCATTGTTATCAATGATAGTTCGGAGCCTTCAAATGATGTTTGTTGTCCACAAGATGAAGTTCGCTACCCTTGAGAATAGTTCGTTGTCTTAGAGAAACAATTTGCTAAATGAAGGAGATGATTTTTTGATTGAAGACAATTCATTGAGTGTGTGTTGATACAACGACTAAGACTTTGTATATATATGTGACTCAGCCTACCAATTCACTCTAGGTCAGCCCTTTCAACTTGGTGCCAAAACATAGGGTTAAGATTACAAGATACATAAGATAAGGTCTGCCCTATTCACAAGTTACAAGTTACATTCAATATAGAACCACAAGTTACATCACCCAATTAGGGTCCAACCAAATTACAAGTTACATTTATAGGGCCTGTCCTATCCACAAGTTACATTATATATAGGTCTTGTCCAATATTCATAGCAAGACATAATCACAAGTCACATGTATCTGGGCCCAACCCTAAGTAACAATTTAGTGTCACTACGTTACAAGTTACAATTAATTTTCTCCACACTACATGATTGGATCCAGTCCAAAATTCAATTTACATAGTATATAATACATGTGTATGTTAATTGTGATTGGCAACATTAAAATACAATAGATAGGTATTTGAGCTAGCTACTATTTCAACACTCCCTCTTACCTAGGGAGGATATCTGCCACTTGTCATGATCCATTCATGACTTTCATCTTGGATTTCCTGCAAGAATGAATGTATAAGCTTCATAGAGTATACCTGCAATATAAAACACATAAATATCATGAACTCATTTCATGATGTCCATCTTGCATTGCCCACATAGGATGGATCCACCTTGCATTGCCCGCAGAGGGTGGAAGAGGTCTTATACCTCAGCCTTCTCCCAGAGAAGAATACAATGTCAGCTTGCATTGCCTGTAGAGAGTGGAAGAGGTTTTACACCCTAGTCTTCTCCCAGAGAAGAATGCAATGTCGCCTTGCATTGCCCGCAGAGGGTGACCCCACCTTGCATTGCCTACAAAGGGTGGGAGATGCAAACTAAATTGCATCACTAGGATTGAGACTCCCTCTCAATCAATATTGTGTTCTTCACAATTCCAAGCTTCTCTCTGAAGTACTCAAACTTCACTGGAGCTAGAGGCTTGGTGAGAAGATCTGAAACCTATTCAACTATGCTGATATATTTCAGCTAGATGGCACCTCTTTGTGTCATATCACGAACATAGTGATAATGAGTTTCCATGTGTTCTGACCTATCATGAAATATGGGATTATGAGACATTTAATACAACTTTGATTACCACAATAAATAACAGTGGATTCCCGAGGTTGTCGAAACAACCCAGCAAGAAGTTTGCGAAGCCAAACTGCTTCTCTAGTTGCCACCCTTTAAGCAATGTATTCAACTTCTGTAGTACTTAATGCAACTGAGGACTGTTTTCTACTAGCCCAAGAGATGATAGCGGAACCCAAGCTGAAACAGATTCCTGAAGTGCTTTTCTTGTCAGTAACACTTCTAGCCCAATTAGAATTAGAGTAGCGATTAATTAATCACTGTGTTGATTGGATACTTTAGCCCACAACCAACTGTTTCACGCAAGTATCTTAGGATGTGCTTGGCTACCACCAAGTGAATATGCTTTGGCTGGTTCATGAATTGGCTAAGTGCACTCACTCCATAGCAAATATCTGGTCTAGCATTAACTAGATACATCAAGAATTCAATCAACTGCATGTACTCTGAAGGATATGCAAAATCTAAATTAGTTGCAAAAATACTTAACTTCTTTAATTTAGTTTCCATATAGATTTACAATCCATCATATCAATGACATATTTTCTTGACTAAGGATAAGATCTTTGCCATACTTCTAGATCTAGACAATAATGCATTAGGGCTAGATCCTTCATTCCAAATTCAGTGGCTAATTATTTCTTACATCTAATGATGAGACTATCTCCAACAGTTAGAAATAAATCATTCACATATATAAAAGAAACAGAATTAGCAGTTCACTATTGAATACTTTTAAAGTGAAGATTGGAATCAACATCATTCTTGCAAGATTCTAAACTAATCAAATACATGACAATATTCTCATACCAAGCTCAAGAAGTTTGTTTGAGGCTGTAAAGAGATTTTCTTTAATATGTAGACATGAGATTCTCTATCATGATTCTCATAACCTTCTAGTTATTCAATATAGATAACATTAAGAGAGCAATCTTTATATCTAGCTTCCAGCCTACAACATTAGCTATAGAGGTTCTAATATTAGTATATCTAGCAACAAGAGCAAATGTTTCCTTCTAACTATGAGCTACACATCTAGCTTCATATTTTTAAAAACTTCCATATGGAACTCCTTCTTGATTCTTAATATAAAATTGTGCTAATCAAGTCTCGTGAAGATTGCATAATATAGGAATCAATCAAGGAAGACAATTATAAATCAAAGATGAGAAATGCCAATCTTTTCCTTCCTTCACTTTTACGAAATGGACCTATAGCACAATCATTATGATCAAGGCATACCTTCAAGTGAAGAAACCAAGCTCCCTCTTAAGCTTGAAGGTATGGTAATTCAAGAAACTCTTGAAGAGAAGAATTAACATGATTAAATATACCAATAGAATGAATTAACATATAAAGTAACTTATCTAGACTTCCACCATTGACAACATATGCCAAGATTGCTCAAAAGGATATTGCCAGTCTATGATCAACTTCAACCATAGTGTAAAGCTACACAACATTCTAAAATTGTTTTCCATGGTTGAATAACAGAGAATTAGCTATATTAGAAAGATAAGGCAAGTGTATGACTTCCGAAAAACATTTTACAAAATCCATAAGTAAGGTATATAAGCCTAATTGTCTTTCCAGCCAATGCGTAAAATCAGATATGAGTATTGACCACTCAAAAGGATACACATTGCAGTTGAGCACAAGTGTATGATCAAAAACCAACCTCAATAAGTTAGATACCTCGCTCATCTTAGGTTTCATCATCAAGAGAATACTTACTTCAAAGAATGTAATAGGTAGTATGCTTAAATTGAAAAGATAGTATCACAATCAAATATTATGTAAGGATGATGAAAGCCATGACTAAAAATACATTAGTGCTAAAGGCAATCCTCTACACAAGAGGAGTAGAGCAAGGTTATAATAACAACATAACAAGGAACATGGGAGCCTACTATGAAAAGCTGAAGAGAACCAAGAGTTGCATAGTCACAACCCTACATGACAATTTTATCCAAACATAAAACACTCATAGAATAGAAGATACAACCCATAAAAGATTTGATGCAAATCAAGAGACACACCATAAGAGTATATAATTCCAGAGCAGCAAGACTATTGAGCATTTCAAGAATTAGATAGAAAACGGTACATCAGAACTATGCAACAAGTATCATAAAGGATCAGATCATAATATGAAGATAGTAAGGTCAACATTGGGCATAGATACTAAGTAGGATGCCTATCACACGAATGACTGAGGTTCCATGTTTCTAAATCTCCTATAAATTTATTCATCTTTTTATTTGTCCTTGTTGTTATATCCATTATAATACTCCTATATTTATATCTGAATACACATGCTGAAGTCTTAAGTGCCAAGAATGTATTTAGATCAATGCATCAATTTGGAACATTACATATTCATACCAAACCACATCAAGTAGGTTGAGAGATAAACATACTCAAAGTAGAGTAGGGAATAACTAATTTCAATAGTTCAAATTGGATTAGAACAAATTCTTAACACAAGAATAAATCTCGAACTAGGGTGATTGTTACAAACCCAAGGAAGATAGTTATGCAACCCTTAAAGGAATACTAAGATTTGAAAACAAGTGCACAAACCGACATATGAAAGAACCCTTAGATGAAGTAGTTAACAAGCAAGAGAATTTTGTGCACTAGATAAGACACCAATAACAATAAGGCAATCAGATACAAATCTCCAAACCAAGAGGACCCTACAATTGAGAATATTGGAATGAGAACACCTGAAATCTTATTCTTTCTATCATCCCACTGATGCCCTCAATTTGCCAGTAGGTATATTATCCAGATTTGTTGTTGATTCATGCTAGCCGTAGTCCTACAAAAGAAGTAATACAAGATCTACCTTCAAGCTGTTAGGCTTTATAGAAGGAACTTGCTCTGATACCATGTTAATTTTAGGATCAGAGTGTACCAAAAATAGGAATAACAAAAAGAAAAAACAATGTGCACAAGGAACACCAAGAATACCTTGGGAAAACCTCCCTCTTGGAGGTGAAAAACCCAACTATAGATCTTAGATCTTATTATGCAATAATCAGAAGTATCTTACAATATGTCTCCAACACTTGAAGCAATCAGAACCAGCAAACTATGCACAATAGGATAATGCCTTCAACTAAGGATAAATGATAAACTTATCTCTAAGCATAGGGTATCTGCTATTAAGGAGGTTCGCTACCCCAGAGATAGTGTTCATTGCTCTAGGATGAAGATCGATGTCATCAATGATAGTTCAGGGCCTTCAAATGAAACTCGCTGTCAACAAGATGAAGTTCGCTACCCTTGAGAATAGTTCGCTGTTATCAATGATAGTTCAGAGCCTTCAAATGAAAGATGAAGTTCGCTACCCTTGAGAATAGTTCATTGTCTCAAAGAAACAATTTGCTGAATGAAGGAGACAATTTTCTGATTGAAGACAATTCGCTGAGTGTGTGTTGATACGATGACTAAGCCTTTGTATATATATGTGACTCAGCCTACCAATTCGCTCTAGGTCGGCCCTTTCAACTTAGCACCAAAACATAGGGTGAAGATTACAAGACACATAAGATAGGGCCTGCCCTATTCACAAGTTACAAGTTACATTCAATATAGGACCACAAGTTACATCGCCCAGTTAGGGTCAGACCAAATTACAAGTTACATTTATAGGGCCTGTCCTATCCACAAGCTACATTATATATAGGTCTTGCCCAATATTCATAGCAAGACATAATTACAAGTCACATGTATTTGGGCCCAGCCCTAAGTAACAATTTAGTGTCACCACGTTACAAGTTACAATTAATTTTCTCCACGCTACATGATTGTGTCCAACCCAAAATTCGATTTACATAATAGATAATACATGTGTATTTTAATTGTCATTGACAACATTAAAATACAATAGATAGGTATCGGAACTAGCTACTATTTCAACAATCAATAAACAAAAAAAAATCTGGCAAACAAAAAGTATACATAAACGAGAAATCTTAAGCTTTACCATTCAAATGCGTTGATAGCTGAAGAGAATTAACTTCCCTTAACCAAAACCAACATGCCCTAAATTTTAGCAGAGTCTAGAATTCTCTGGCAACACCTTCAGGAAATGAATGAACCTTTCTTCTAAATATGGTGACTCTTTTAAGTATGCAATCAGGGGTTCACATGTCATAATTGATATACAACTTACAAATTTTAAGACAAGTTTCTGAAAGTCTTTATACAAGTAATATTTTTGGAGAGACGAGAACTGACAAAATAGCAAATTTAAAGGACTTTTCTAATTCCATTTGGCTATGCTTAGCATAGCATTTGCATTTTGTTGAATCATCTTCGTTGTGCAGCTCTTGGTTGCTTTGAGCTTTTGCATTTAAAACCCTGCAAAAGTAGAAAGACTGAAATTAGTGAGCTGGGTATTTATATTCAGTGTGTGCTAGTACTGTGTTGAATTTATACAATGTTGTATGATTTGTTTTTAGATATAGAAAGGAATTTGAAGTATAGATGGCATTACGCCAGCGGGAAAAAACATTTTATTGGGCAAAATATTCTTGCACACATTGTCTCATACACACTGTAATTTTTACAAAACAATTAATATTATTGTAAAGTCGGCCTGATGCAATTGTGTAGGATTTTCAAATAAATTGCTTGTCATAATTTCAACTTCAATATAGTGTTTACCATCTTGTACAAGAATTCACTGAAAACAATGCAATATGCTTTTTCTTTTCAGTTGAAGAAGGAAGCATATAGACAAATATTTTTATTTTTCATCTCTTCTTGTGTTTGTATGTGTACATGACGATGCATCAGAATAGAAACGAGTGATATTCGATGAATTACCTGCTATGCTCTGAGCCCTCTCTTTTAGGTGCAGTTGCCTGACAATTCCTGCAGTCAAGATTAACACTAAATACTTAGTCATGTTTGCAAATAAGAGAGAAATTCAATCAGAAAGAAAAATACTAACAGTGTTCCTTTCTTCACACACAATCAAACCAAGCACTCTGTACAATTTATACTGGTCACATTTAAGTTTTTAACTCAAACTTGCATAGTTGTTAATATAATTCATTTTGTTATCTTTCTTGCGGATTGGGCGTTTGTGGTAGCACAACCTTGGATGGATACTTGGAATGCCTTTTTCTTTTAGGTGAAGAGGCATGAATCTATTTGTTCAAAGATTTAAGGTAACTTCCCCATATGGAGGGAAATGGGTTGTTGAATCTAGTTTATACTCAAATATGAACCTTTCTTGAAATTTTATTACTCTCTGGATCTGAAGTCTAGTTCCAGAATTATCACTTGTGATAGAAGATTTTTCAAGTGTGAATCTAGTTTATACTCAAATATGAACCTTTCTCTCTGGATCTGAAGTCTAGTTCCAGAATTATCACTTGTGATAGAAGATTTTTCAAGTATGCCTGGTTGTGGTGAAGGTGTATTGGGTTTCCAATTTTTGGTTTTCTTTCCTTTTTATCGAGATATTATTCCATTCGAGATAATGATCTAGTATAGCAGAGATTTGATTCATGTCACATATGGTTTCTACCATCTACACTATGCTCTATAAACATGTTTTCAAAGTTAATGGAAATAGTAGCTAAGTGCTCCAATGATTGTACTCCTACAACTATAAGTAATACAATCAAAATGGTGAATAAATATTCAAAATCACCAAGACACCTGTAGGGTATCACAACGTTATAACATTTTCTTGTACCATTTGCTAAAATGAATTGGATGTGGACATTGAATTTGGAAAACAACTTAGGCCCAGTGCTCTAAGTCAGCCAATATAATTATGAGTACCTCTTGAATCAGTCTATAAAATTTTGATTGCTTCTTAATATTGCTTTCTATCTTCAAAGGTTTAGATGTACTGATATTTTATGGTGGATGTACTCCACCATAACATCTTTTACTGTAGCCTCTGATACAACCACTTCAGCATTTCATTCTATGAGCATGAAACAAAATAATTGCATAACACGTATAAATGGAAGGTTAATTTATTGGTCAGAGTTGGACAAAAAAAATAACAGAATGTAAACAAGGTTGCTGAGCAGCTTCAGTTCTTGCGAAAGATGCATTGGTTGTTTGTTGCAAGTTGATATTATTTGTCAAAGTGGAAGGTACCCTTTTTGTCATAGTGTTGTGTTTTCTAATTTCCTTGAATCCTATTTTACAAAATAACAAATCCGAGTAAATATTTGAACAATCAGATAGATCAGTATTTCTGGTTATTTGTGAAAATCCTAAACTGTGGATAGATCTGTGCTCGAAATCAACACAACACAAAATAAAAAGTTAAAAAAAATGTTCAATTTTTATAGCTCAGGATTTATTCCATTCTTTGATTCATAAATTATAGTGAGATAATATATAAACCTATTTTCTAAAAAATCAAAATAAAATACTAAAACAGGGGTAAAAAACGGATAAGTGATGCTGTTCAATTTAATAATACATTGTCAATGGATCCTTGGTCTACAACTGAAGTTGAATGGTTCCAAATGAATCCACCAGGAATCAAGTCTTGCTGAGTGCAAGGCTTCGACATCATAAAGAATCTGAACTTCCATCAAAAATTTTTTAATAATACATTTAATATTCTTGACCAAACCCAGAAAACATGGTCGGTTAGGGTTATGTTACCTTGTATACAGAGACAAATCCACCCTGTCTGAGCTTGTTATCTTCGTGGAAATTGCTATTTGCAGCCTTAGATATTTTTCAAATTAAAAATTATCTCATTCCCCTGGCCGCTTGCTGAGTCTACCTCTCTATGTAGAATCTCTGGAGTAATGCGCCGGGGCAAAACAGTGAAAATTTTGTATCTAACTATTATAGAATTTTTAAAGCTAACAAAAATCATTAAAGCAATAGAAACTTTATTAACCTCATTATTTGAAGGGTAATATTGTAGATAGTATAATATTAGAGTTATGACAAAAGAAAAAAATTAAAAATTAAAAAATGTTTTTACCAATCATACATAAGGAATAATATGACCATTATTATATCTAAACTAATCGTATAGAAAGTGGAACAATAATATGTTAACCTTTGGAGTGCATTCTTATTTTATTAGAGTGCTCATCTAAGATTGCTCTAAATATGACAAGGGTTGCCCATCTAAGATTGCTCTACATATGACTCAACTGGAAACTGAGGCCGTAGAGGCCCTTAAAAATTGAAGGAATAAAGCATATTGCAACCAGAAGGAGTCATTGACAAAGAATTGGTACAACAACTAGAGCATTCACCTTTCTAACAAAATATTTTTAATTCAAGCAATTGTAGCTCAACAGAACTAGGTAGAGTATATAACACCCACTCCTAATATTGAATATGTGCTCTAGTAGATCTGAATAAAATTGTGGACATATGAAAAATTGTATCTAAAATTTACTTACCATTAATGTAGATGCACCCATGTATCTTTCCTATCATTATTTTATGAGATTTAACCAATACATCCTTCTTTGTCAATTTAGATGATAGGCATTATAGTTCTATTCTAACATAGGGATGACTCAAATTCCGGAACCGTAAGGAACATAAATTTTATGATTTACATGGCTTTCTAGTTCATGTTTCTTGTTTCTACTTCTAATTTTGCATACATGTCTACTAAGAATTGTAGCTATAACATCTAATATCAATGCATTCCTTTTTTATGCTTTGATAGATGGGTATGTGCACCAAGATGGTGAGAAAAAAATTGACCACTCACCTAGAAAAACCAGAAAAAAAAGATAACATATTTGGGTTATTTGATTTTTTAAATAACCTAAACATGTTACAGTTCGAAAAATTTGAGTCTTAATGCATACACAATTTTAAAATTAAAATCATGTACGTGTTAAACTTAAAATAAAATTATGATTGGACTTTTAAAATAAAAGTAACTTGATCATATTTTTTTTTTATAATTTAAAAAAACAAAACTAATTGGATCATTCTAACCCATGGTTGGCATAAAATTGTTTGAAACCCTTCCAAAAAATGGCATTGAAACCTATACATGTTTGTAATTCTATCAACCAATGCATCATGCCATGATGTCGCAAATCTAAGTCAACATTTATTTTCATATTTCTAGTTCTTATTTATTTATTTATTTATTTTTAATTTATTTTGTTTCATTTTTAAAATTTGATATCAAATGCTCAAAACAATGCCCATGAAATTTTTTTGCCTCCTGATAACCTTGAACAAAACCCTCCTGATATCTCTTAGATGGGAAACCCTTTGAATTGTCCAATAAACCCTTCTCAAAACATAGAGGGGGAATTATTAGGTTGTCTGGAATAAAATAGAGCATCCATTTATCAATTAGTGTCTAGACTAAAGGCCTCAAAACACCAACATTATGCATCCCTTGCCACAACCTTAGAAACAATGGTGACAAGTGTAGATATAGTTTCCAAACAAGCAACTGACATGAAAACATATAGGAATTTATGTTGCAACTAGTATGCATGTATGATCTAACCTATGAGGAAGTGAAAAATAAAGAAATAAGAAAAGCACAAATATGTTCTCTTTTCACTATGCCCAAACCAATGAGAGTCTACCTCTTAATTCAAAGAGGTTTCCTATATATTGGTGTAATCGTGTGCCCATGAAAATTATTTTTTGAAATAGGTGGTGGATGGTCTTTGACCAACCTCCTTGCAATATTTATGAAGTTCCTTTATTGTTTTTGAGAAAACTATATTGTGAGTTCATCATTAATCAAATGTCAAATTATTTGATATGAGGGAGATCAAGGATAGAGGTGGAGGATATACCCAAGATAGACCATGGGCTCAGTATGTACAAAACCACCCTAATTGTATATCACTAGCTATGAAAATTATTGTTCTCCTCATGGTCCCTGTAGCCCTGAAGGAGTCTATAGAGATGGAGATTCTTCAGGCAGTTTCTGTACTAACTAACACCATCATTTAGTATGGGACATAGTTATCCCAACATCTTAGCCTAGATGATGGTGTAACAACAAATGATGGTGTAGTAGCTGGACCATCTACCTCCACTATGCCTATCTCTCATCGATGCCCCACCTGTTACCATGCATACTTTGGGATACATACCATTGCATATGGGAGATAGTTTGATCTCCTATGAGTGTACATGTTGGGGGGCTAGTTGTCAAGTTGTCACATCAGATGATGTGGTGCTAACATATGACTTGATGGATAAGGTTTTTACCACTCAGATGTAGGTATGTTGAATTGAACTTATTAAATTTTATTTATTACATAAATTTTTTTTAAGGGCAAAGCGCTAATGCACATAGATTATATTAATTAAAATAAAAATATACAAAGAATTCAAAGATATTAAGTAGAACTAAGAAAACATAGAGAGCGAAGCTCCATTCGTGAGCCCAGAAATAGACGTTATTCTAAAGGACGAGAATAAGAAATTACAAATATTATAAAGGAAAAGGGACACACTCCATCTGCACCTACTACCTAGCTTGAGACAACAAAACTAAATAAAATTTTGAAGGCAGAGAGATAGGATCGATTTACAAACTGTTACTCCATCTTAACAAGAAGTAGAGAACATTAAGACTTAACTGAGAGGACATCACCATCAAACATGTAGCATAGAACCTGATACCAACATGAGGTACATTACAAAAGATCAAATTTTTTGAGAGAACACAACATACCAATCAACTTTAGGGAATATCCCCCTAGACCTTCTTCAACTTCTAGATCCTTCTAGGCCTATAAGATTGCAAGATAGAGACCTCCATCCCTCTATTCTTGAGCTTCATCAACTTGGGGACCCACAAAAGAGCCTTCCGAGCCCCTATGCAGGAAATATTTGGTATGAATTTCCCTCTGTGCGTGAAAGTCATTGAGGGTGAGTCCTATATCCTACAATGCCTAAGATTCACCAATTTTAGACCCCAAAAAATTGTCTTTTGGACCCCTACAAGGACAGTATTTGGAGTGAATTATGGCTAGTTCGAGAGCCAAAGGGTGATGATGCAAGAGATGGGGAAGGGCATAGAAAAGGTTAGAAAAGAGGGAGGCTTTTGTATAAGAGAACAATTTCGAGAAGACACTCAATTCCCTCTCAAAGAAATTGTAATTATTGGAATCCAAACTAATTTTCATGGAATTGTAGATTTTAGCATATTGGGGTTTCTTTTCTAGGAATTTCCTAGGGAAAATGCCCCCAACCTAGCCTTTTCCACCAAATAGTTCATATTTCTTCACCACCCTTTCTAGACTACAAACTATTTCTTCACAACTTGGGATAGGTAGATGTTTTGAGGAGCCTTAGGGTATATTAACTCTTCCCCAATCATAGTAATTATGGCACTAAGAATCTTGTTTCTATCCTAAGAAAAAATTCACTTCACATGGTCAGGGGTAAATGCGTTGGAAGTTGGAAACTCCCACCTAGTGTAGGAAACCGCAATTCTCTGACTGAGTGACTTGTGCTCCATTTCTCCCTGAAGCCAAGGTTGAAGAAGAAGAACAAATAACCAATCAGAAAGCAAAGAGAGCTTGAGGAACCCTAACCTTGCAGAGAGAAAGAGTACAAGGATTTCATAACTCCAGCAAATGAGCCTAAAATGAAATAAAACAATGCTTTTAAAAATCCCATCCATTTTACATACACACAAGTCTCAACATATGATGATGACAAAGGGAAATTAATTCCCACAAGGGGAGATATTACATGCTAAGGAGGATAAGTGGCATGCTTAGAAAAAAATTGCCAGATACTCTACTAAGCACATTTCACATGGAAAATTATCCTTCCCAATGCTTCCCATTTCTTGTACTTATACCATGCGATATCAAAACTTTCCAAATGGAATGAATGATTCAAAAAAGAACACATTCTAAAAAATGGGCACCACTAATAGAAAGAGGAGTTTTCCTTGCAAGAGTGGTCATAGGCAAGTGGAGAATGTCAAGTATGTGGATGACTTATCTTCTTACCATTAGGAACTACAAAAAAACAAAGGGGTTAGAAGAATTAAAAATACTTCCTCTTGAGATATTAGCACCAGAATGAAATCATTTTGAATACTTGACCTTCCCAACTAGATATTCCCTTACATGAGACCACACCCTCTGTTTGCTAGAGCATTTTCCATTCTATTTGCTTCTCTAAAACAATGATAAATTGAAAAAACCATACTTCCTGAAGGGTGTAATTAAGATCCCAACTCAGAGTTTCAAAATTTTTGGATCCAAAATGATGTTCAATGTGTCTCCTTATATCACCTAATTGTTGATCCCATATTCACATGCCACTCACAGGCCATATACCTATAATGTGGTGAAAAGTGACGAGGGGAGATTAAGTGGAAGGCTTTACTCCCCTCAAAAGAGGAATGGAAGTTTCACAAAGGATTCCCTTCAACTTCTCTCATGCATTACATTTAAAAGAGGGTGTTGAATTCACTAGATCTAATCCCAATGGAAATAGATTGAATGCTAAATGAATTGTAAGGAATTGGCAATGGATTTGGAAAGTAAAGTAACCCTCTTTTAAAATAGACAAGTTGAGTTAAATCAATTGAGACTAAGTGTAAAGATGACAAAGAAATGATTATATCTTGAGATAGCAATGCGGGATGAAGTTGTGTACCAACAGTTAGCAGTAAGATGTGGAGACAGAGCTCCCCTGCAAATTTGAGAAAAAGTTGTTGGAAAAGGTTGAAAATGTACTTGGTCCTCCAAAAAATCCACATGCCGAAAAAGGTTTTTCCATCTCTAAAAATGAAGCCTAAACCTATCATTACAGTTGCGCACCTACAACCTACACACAGTTAAGAGAGGAAATGTTGTTGGGATTGGGGGTTTGCCTTCAGGTCAGACCCCATTTTGGAATTAACCAAGTGATTGAAAAATACTTGCAAGTAAATGAAAGGAAATATTTGAAGTAAAACTCACCTCAAGAGAGGATGCAACTGAAATGTTAATAGAATTGATTGAAAGGATATGCAAAATAAAATGTCTTGAATGTTGGTAGAGATCTCCTCTTCAATGGTTGAATCCTTGACTTGAATGAAACACCTAGCCTTGAAAGGAGACTTGGAATGCTCAATGCTTGAATGGATGCTTGAATACTTGAATGTGCTTTATGATCAACTTGTTGTCACTTATCGTCGCTTTTATCATGAACTTAATTTTTGCTTATTGGACCTATGTAAATAGGAGGGGAGATTCTCCTTATATACTTGCCAATAAGGAGTTTTTAATTAATTTTCCATCTTAGGCCAACATAGGAAAACTTTTTCTCGGTCACAATTGACAATCCCAATACAGGATTTGATCAAGGGAGGCCCAAAATAGGCCAGGGACAATGGCACCATACCCCTGTCCTACCCCAATTCAGGACAAGTTGTGACACAAAGCAATGTGGGGTGGAAGTTTTAGGTGTTTTGAGCATGTCTTGAGCCTCCAATCAGGCTTAGAGATTCATCCGCCAATGCAAAGACCCAAATGCGGTCGAAAATTACAAGGTCACAATTTTATGACACTACAATACCGAATCGATTTCCTCTGCCAAATTGGGATCTTTTCTTCTCTTGCCACTAAAATTTCACCTATAGAATTATGAATTATAGATTCCACCCTCGAAATGCTAGGGGTACTTTTGAATACACCATCAAAATTTGATATTTAAGAGGTATAATTTGGAGGTTTCCATTTAGCATCTCTTCTCTTGTCATTTCCTCTATTATTCTTTAATAGACTTTCTTTGAAGGGAAGAGAAATTTCCTTCCATTCATTAAGGATTGCATCGTCCCATGAGGTAAAAGGGGATTCTAGATTTTTGGATTTAGATGTATGAGCTTTAACAACCTCTAAGTTAGAGTTTTCTATAATGATAATGACATGGGGACTTCATTTTGTTCTCCTCTAAAAATCCTCTCATTCCTCTCCCACCATATGTTCCAAAGGAGAATATCTGGTGCAACCTCCCATAAAGAATAAAAGAAGAAGTCCTTGAATAACCTCAAAGGGGCTTCAAAAACAATGATTAGTTTGGAGTGTAATAGACTAGGCCAGTGGAGTTTGGAGTAAAGCCGTGACTAGCATTGACATGCAAAGGGGAAATTTAAAAGTAGGTGATCAACTATTTCCATCTCCATATTGCATATAACATAATCAAAGGGATGGGAGATACCTAAGTTAGAAATACTTGCACTTGTGAGGATACTATCCTTCAGAATAGGCCAAGGAAATGCACCCACTTTTGGTAAACCTACATTTGTACAAAAAAAGGAAAAGAACTTCCTATAAAGGAGCATGTGAGAGTGACTACTAAGAAATTCATTTCCCTCTTTTATTGAGCATGAACACAATTTGGCCTTTGTCCAAATTAGTCTATCTTAATGATTAGATAGATGCATTTGACATTGGGAAAGGGACTTTAGTAATGATGATTTTTGGCATAGAGGTGCATCAGCCTGAGAGAAGTCTTTCCATTTAAACAAAGGGTTTCCATACTGATAACTAATAGTGAAGTAGTCTGAAACCTTCAAGCCCAAATTATCTTTGAGAAGTTGCTTAATGTTTGGAACAACAATGACCCAAGATAGATAAGGTAGGCGAAGCTTTCTACAATTTACAAGGAAGTTCCACATATGATATCACTGAGGAAGGTTTGAAGTAGTAAATAATTTTAGGTATATGGGAGTCCAAATATTTTGTGAAAAAAAGAGAAGTCCAGTTTTACTTTTTGTTTGAAAATATTTTCCGAACCAATTTCACCACCAAAGCCATGTTTCTTAACAATAAATTATGAATACCTGCACCGACTTTTAATTTTAGCAATCAACATTTATCCCAAGCTAGGAGGTGAGTTTTCACCTTTTTCTCTATTTCCTTTCCAAAATAAATGTTTCAGATTGGATTCTATATTGAGAGAACTCATTTTCGGATCAGAAAAAGTGACTGTTGGCATTTTGTTGTCAATGATGTCAACCGGTATGGGATGACTACCAGTATGAGAGATGTATGTGCAACAATATAATGGAGGAGTACAGGTTGAGATATATTTGATATCACTTTGTGTTGCAGGACATTGGTAAGGTAAGGAAGAGAATGTCATTTAGATGGATGACCACTGGTGTTACCGACAAACAAGTTAGTACCTGTCTTGTGTAGATGAGATGGATAGGTTACCGGTATAGTGTATCACTGGTAAGGAAAGGATGTCAACTAGTAAGTGATGTGTTGACAGGGACAAGACAAATCAACCAAGTAAGTGGTTGTCAACCGACAAGATTATGACCAGTGTACACGTAGGATGGGCAAGGTGCTTGAGTTGTTGTTTGTGATGAAGAGGTAAAAGGTTACCTAAATCACACCAACATAGGAAGAGAAGGATGAATAGGTCACCGGTATGTTGTGTGGTTGTATTACAGCATGACTCCTACCAGATGAAGATGCAGTCACCATGTGAAGAGATGAATGACAATGAATGTGCCCACACCAGACCACATGTGCATGTTTGAAGATATGTTGTACAAATAGGGAAGCCACATGAGTGCATTGCAGAATGCAGATGACAAGGAATCACTACCACTGATAAGTGGAGCTTATCTCCTATTATGCATAGTGTGCATCATAGTCATATGAGATAAGGAAGATGAGGCAAAGGCAGATGTTTTGAAGGCTCACACTGGATGTGCCAGTGAATCAAAGGAAGGCCTTAAGTGTATGAAATCAAGGGTATGCACTGGAATAGCTGAGAAGGCATGTTGAGATGCTAGTATAGATGAAGAGTGATGAGTTTTTCACTTTGAAAAACTAGTTGAGACACCGTCCGAGTTGATCAAGAAGAATGCAAGGCTGAGAAGATGCAGATAGAGGAGAATGGCTGGATTGAAGATGGAGTCTGTGGAAGGTTGATGACATGGTGTCATCAAGAGTGTTTACTAGTATGTAAGTCCACTGGTAATATGGACAAGGTGCAGATGAAGATGACTCCCCATCTGATGAAGATGTGCATAAGGCAGGTTAGCAAGAGTGCTGATCGATTGAGTAGTCCACCGGAAGAGAAGAAAAGTGCAAGGTTGATGACATGCCGGTTTGAGGGTTTTACCGGAACGGTTAGTATACCGGTAGATGAACCCGGTAATGGATTTGGTCGGTGATTAAATCCATACCGACATAGAAAACCTAGCAGAGGTGGATGTCGACATGGCTGCCACATAGAGATGAGGTGGCAAGCATGCAGAGGTCGGTGGAGTATAGTGTAGAGATAGGTGTTTCTACGGGTGTGCATTTAATATGGATCCTGTGATTTGTGGATTAGATCTGAAGAGTGTGGCTCGAGGAAGAAATAATAATAGAGGAAGACCAGGGACTAGTTGGCATCTTGATCGAAGCAAAGAAAATCAAATTGCAAGAAGATCTCGAGAAGGATATAACTAAGCTTTTTAGGGGTGGATAGATTCCAAGGTAAAAAATCATGTACGAGATTGCTATATTTAACAAGTATGCATTGAATAATGGAAAACATGTACAAATGCATTCCTTGTGTATAGGTGATCGATCAAAGACATACTGGATCGGATCTCATGAAGATTGTGTCAGGTAAAGGAAACCCTAACCACCCCAAGTTTGAATTGATTCTTGGTGGGAAAGCTCAATTTTAAATATGATGACTTCATATTGTGATTGTTGCTACTAAATAGAAGAAGATAGTGCTGTTACGAAGTGATTAAGTGTTACTTCTACATGTGAGAGAAAATCGGTCAAGTACTCAATGAGTATCTAAGAAGAGACTGAGTGTGAGGGAGAACCAGGTTGAATTGTTCAACAGGAAGCAGTGCAAAACCGATAGTATCCATATCGGTAGAGCAGAAGGAAGGAAGTTGCAAAGGAGGCAGACAAAGGACTGATAGAGTGTAGTATCGGTGAAGAGCAAAGCAGTAAGAAAGAGATCTAGTAGAGAAGAAGAAGAGGTGAGTTGTACCGTTAGTGTTTACCGGAAATACAACAACAGAGAAAGAGGTGCATCGGTGTAGCAGAGAAGGTGTCTCACTGACAGTATAAGCTATATGAAATGGTTACAAGATTAACTTGTAACAGTATGACTACTTTTGTATTTGATGTTATCATTGTGATCACTGAGTTGTAGCTCGGTGTAGGGGTTGTATCTCCTTTCAATTGGTACCCATAAAGTAGCAGGGGTTGTAGCTCCTTTGGGTTGTAGCCCATAAATCAGTTAGGGGTTGGTGCTCCTTGGGTTAGTGCCCTAGATCAAAGGTTGTAGGTCCTTGGGTTGGTGCCCTAAACATTGTAATAGAGATTTTATTATGAGGCTGGATTGAAGCAGTAGACTCCAATAGCATTTATCACCGAGGTTTTTCCCATCTTGGGTTTTCCTCATACATACTGGTGTTATGTATTGTCCCTTTGAGTGTGTTTGCATTTCAATTGGTCTCCCCACTAACCGGTAAGTTTGTTCTGAGTTAGATCTAATAACCAGTATGCTCACATAGGATAGTTAAAGTGAAAATTTTCAGAACCACTCATTCACCCCCCTCTTAGTGGTGCATTGTGTCTAACAACTGGTATCAGAACCTAGGTACCCTATTTATCAAGATTTCTCTCGCTTGGGTAGATTTTGGCTTAAGGACACAATACTATGTTTAGTGTCAATCCCACCTCCAGTGTTTAATGGGTCTAACTATTCCATTTGGAGTTGTATAATGGAAGTTCACTTATACTCTCTAGGGTATGATGTCTGGATGTTTGGTGTAAATGGTTTCCCTAGTAAAGTTTGTTCTCTCATTGATTCAGATGTAGAAATAAGAAACCAATGCAATGAAACAACTCTGAAGGCTATTCTTTGTGGGTTAACAAATGATGTCTCCTCATAGGTGGACAGATGTAAATCGACAGAAAGCTTATGGGAGAGATTGAAGAAGCTCTATGGAAATGAGCCTACTACTACAGAACTAACTTGTGATGAAAGGATGATAAATGCATCTCATGAATTTGTAGATGATGAAGGCAGATCTGCTAGCACCTGCTATAGTGATGATGAAGGAACCCACCTCTTCATGGCTCAAGAATCACAAGATGAAAGGAACACATCTGAAAATGATCATGCAGATCACGCCCACCAACAAGGTGTGTTTGGGAGTGATAGTGAAGGTAAAGAAGAAGAGGAAGAAGAAGTTTATTTTGAAGGAGAGCTTGTGAATGCACTTGAAGAACTCAATAGAGTAAGAAAGGAATACAATCTATTCAAGAATGATGCTATAGTGGACTAGAACCAGTTGATCAAATGCCTTGAAGAATCGGAGAAATGCATCTTAGAGTTGAAGACTCAAGAAGAAGGTACCAAGGAATGCCAGTGTGAAGATCTAGCATCAGGGCTAGAAGTAAAAAATGGAGAATAGCAACAGCTTCTTGGAGAAATGGAGATTCTCTTAAATAACCTTGAGAAGTGTCAAGATGAACTCAAGGTAAGAATCCGGTTTGATGGTAGCAGTGATGCCTTCAAAAAATGTTGAAGAAGCAAAAGATTGCCAAGGACACTGAAGGTTTAGGTAGTGGTGTCGCTGAATGCTCCACTAGCAAGAATGTCCCCCATAATGACATTATGTTTATCTCCTCAAATGGAGAAAACAAGGCATAGACCTTCACTTTTAGAAATTTATCCCCGGAAGAAGGTTGACCTAACCATAACCAATGAAGACTTGTAGACAAGAATGAAGACTAGTGTTGCAAGAAGGAGGAACAATGTAGATCCCAAAGGTAAAGGGAAGATGAGAGAAGACAACTTCAGCGGAAGAAAAAAAATGAGAAGACAATAAAGAAGACCTCCTACCGATAGAGGACAAAGGAATGTCGCCACCCATAGGACAGAGCAAGTGTGGGAAAAGAAGGGATCTACTAGAAGACCTACAGAGAATGGAAAAACTTGGATCCATTCCCAAAGAAGCAGAAATGGAGATGCCAAATCGGTAAGATCACCTTATGTTTGGCAAAATAAATTTGTAAGTAATAAATCTCCTCTCTCTGGTTATTGCTTTGCATGTAATGCCTATGGCCATAGGGAAAAATAATGTAGAAAGAGATCTAAGAAGAATAATATAGGATCTCATAGCCATCATGCATATAAGAAAAATGAATCAAGGAGTAGAAACATACATGTCCTCTTTCTCGGTTATGTAAATATTGTTTGTCATAACTGCAATGGTATTGGTCATAGAGTGTTTGATTGCAGGAAGAGGAGCTTGCAATCATATGGAGTCCGGAATAGTAACTATGCTTTGCAGAAAAGTGGATTTAGAGCATATGGAGGTCAAAGACCTGCATGGAACCAAAGGTGAAATGTCCCTATAGAAGCAAGAGGTCCAGCGGTTCCAGTTGTTAATCATAGCAACATGACCAGAAGCAGAAGGTCTAACCGGTATGTCAAGAGATTTTCCAAACATTAAGTTGGGATGGATGTTGTTTTCTACTATAGAACTATTTCTGGTTGTGATGTAGAGTCCAAAAAGGAAAATGCCCATTAGTAGAAGATGGTAAGACCTGCTCCCACATCTGAAAAATGGGAAGAAGAATGAGACCAAGCAGGTATGGAGGAAGAAGACCATGGACCAACATTGTACACTCATTGCACAGGTGATATCTCCTAAGTCTTAGAGGAGATGCATGATCTTAGGGGGAGTAATACACCGAATTCATCATTCATCCCCTTAGTGAAAGAAGATACATGGAAGAACAAGTTGTTGCTAGTATGAAGGATGAAAATGAGATGATAAGTGTGTGTAGAAGCTTCCTTGACTACACACCTATAACTGAATGTTGGATCACTACTGTTGTGTCAATATATGATGAGATAACAATTGAAATTCGATATAGAGTGACACAAAATGTCAGGAGTCACAAGATGGTGCTCCAGTAGTGATAATGGACCAGTACAGGAAACCGATATGTGCAAGATGTTACCGACATGAATGCTAGCAGGTACTTGCTGGTTATGTAAGCCAATGTGGTGGAGATCATTGCAATAGCCCTGATAACATGGAATGGGATTTTATGTCTTAGGTGGTGTTGATGAAGACTTGAATGACAAATGATTGGCCTGGTTATTGATCATGCAGACATGCATAATTCTAGGCTAACCGATTTAATTTATGGCATGGTGATGACATTGTATGGCATTGTGTGAATTCAGGATCATGTCATAGGCTATGGTGGATATGATGGAGCTAAAGATCATCAGATGATCACATATGCACAGTTCAACTAGTATATGGAGATGATTGGAGTCTTGGTACTGGACCTGATCAGAGATAAGGACCTGAGATGTATGACTCAGGGGGAGTTCAAGTGCTTATGATGCAGAGCCGACATGCTTGAACTTGTAAGTATAAGAGTATTGACTGCCCAAACTGTAGATGTTGCAAATGGCAGTAGGTTTACCCAGGAGAGTTTCATTCTTATGGATATCTACTTGTCATTTGGCTGGTTGTATTCATAGTACAATCACATTTGGTTCTAAAGATATTAAGGATCAAACGGGAAGTGATGCAGTTTGACCAACAAGTGAGTAGTATTCACTGACACATCCCTCTGCAGTTGAATATTTTAACAAATGGTATAAAATTTGCATGCTCAATTGGTGTCAGTTGATGGTTGAGTCCTCCATCTCAAGTGTTGTGACTTGAGAAGATTTAATAATTTGTAGCAATTGGTATCAAAGGAGGAGATACATCCAGTAAAGAAAAGGGGGAGAAATAATTATGTTAGTGACTAGTAAAAATAAGGAGGAATGATACCCTGACAGTACCCTTTGCCATTGTTGTCAAAGGGGGAGAAGGATTATGTAGTATACAACATACTACATGTGTTGAGAATCCATGGATTATAGAAAGGGGGAGAGAGATTATGTAGTATGTCAGATACTACATGTGTTGACATCAATTCCAAAGGGGGAGATTGTTGGCATTGTGTTGTCATTGATGTCAACTGGTATGGGATGACTATCGGTATGAGAGATGTATGTGCAACACTATCATGGAGGAGTACAGGTTGAGATATCTTTGATATCACTTTGTGTTGCAGGACACTAGTAAGGTAAGGAAGATAATCTCATTCAGATGGATGACCACTAGTGTTACCAGTACACAAGTTAGTGCCTGACTTGTGTGGATGAGATGGATAGGTTACCAGTATAGTGTATCACTAGTAAGGAAAGGATGTCAACTAGTAAGTGATGTGTTGACATGGACAGGACAAATCAACCAAGTGAGTGGTTGTCAACCAACAAGATTATGACCAGTGTACAAGCAGGATGGGCAAGGTCCTTGAGCTGTTGTTTGTGATGAAGAGGCATAATGTTACCTATATCATATCAACATAGGAGGAGAAAGATGAATAGGTCACTGGTATGTTGTGTGGTTGCAAAACAACAGGACTCCCACTGAATGAAGATGCAGTCACCATGTGAAGAGATGACTGATAGTGAATGTGCCCACAACGGATCACATGTGCCCGTTGAAGAAATGTTGCACAAATAGAGAAGCCATATGAGTGCATTGCAAGATGCAGATGACAAGGAAACACTACTATCGGTAAGTGGAGATTATCTCCTATTATGCATAGTGTGTATCATAGTCATGTGAGATAAGAAAGATGAGGCAAAGGTAGGTGTTTTGAAGGCTCACATCGGATCTAGTAGGGAATCAAAGGAAGGACTTAAGTGCATGAAATTAGGGATATGAACTGGACTACTTGAGAAGGCATGTTGAGATGCCAGTACAGATGAAGAGTGATGAGTTTGTCACTTTGACAAACCGGTTGAGACATGGTCTGAGCTGATTAGGAAGAATGCAAGGCTGAGCAGATGCAGATAGAGGAGAATGGCCAGATTGAAGATGGAGTTTGTGGAAGGTTGATGACATGGTGTCATCAACAGTGTTTACCGGTATGTAAGTCCATCGGTAATATGGACAAGGTGCAGATGAAGAAGACTCCCTATCTGATGAAGATGTGCATAAGGCAGGCTAGCAAGAGTATTGACTGACTGAGTAGTCTGCTAGAAGAGAAGCAGAGTGCAAGGTTGATGACATGCCCATTTGAGGGTTTTACCGGCAGGGTTAGTATATTGGTAGATGAACCCGGTAATGGATTTGGTTGGTGATTCAATCCATACCAACACAGAAAACCTAGCAGAGGTTAATGTCACTATGGATGCCACATAGAGATGAGGTGGCAAGCATGCAGAGGTTGCTGGAGTGTCATGTAGAGATAGGTGTTTCTACAGGTGTGCATTTAACATGGATCCTTTGATTTGTGGATCGGATCATAAGAGTGCAGCTTGAGGAAGAAATAATAATAGAGGAAGATCAGGGAGTACTTCGTGCCTGGATGGAAGCAAAGAAATTAGATTGCAAGAAGATCTCAAGAAAGAAACAACTGAGCTTTTATGGGTCGACAGATTTCAAGGTAGAAAATCATGTACGAGATTGCTATCTTTAGCAAGCATGCATTGGATAATGGAAAACATGTACAGATACATTTTTTGAGTATAGGTGATCGATCCAAGATAGGTTGGATCATATCTCATGCAGATTGTGTTGGGTAAAGGAAACCCTAACCACCCCAAGTTTGAATTGATTCTTGGTGGGAAAGCTCAATTTTAAATATGATGATGAGAGATTGTGATTGTTGGTGCTGAATAGAAGAAGGTAGTGCTCCTGCGAAGTGATTAGGTGTTACTTTTGCATGTGAGAGAAAATTAGTCCAATACTCAATGAGTATCTAAGAAGAGACTGAGTGTGAGGGAGACCCAGGTTGAAATTTCCAATTGATAGCAATGCAAAACCGATATTGTCCATACCGACAAAGTAGAAGTGAAGGAAGTTGCAGAGAAGGAAAACAAAGGACCGATAGAGTATAGTATTTGTGAATTGCAGAGCAGTAAGGAGGAGATCCAGTAGAGAAGAAGAAGAGGAGAGGTGTACCGATAGAGTTTACCAACAATATAACAACAGAGAGAGAGGTGCACCTTTGTAGTAGAGTAGGTGTCTCATCAGCAGTGTAAGGTATATGAAATGGTTACAAGATTCACTTGTAACAGTATGACTAATTTTTTATTTGATGTTATCATTGTGATCATTGAGTCATTTCTCGGTGTAGGGGTTGTAGCTCCTTTGGGTTGGTGCCCATAAACTAGCAGGGGTTGTAACTCCTTGGGGTTGTAGCCCATAAATCAGTCAGGAGTTGGTGCTCCTTGGGTTGGTGCCCTATATCAGGGGTTGTAGCTCCTTGGGTTGGTGCCCTAAAAATTGTAACAAAGATTTTATTGTGATGCTGGATTGGAGCACTAGACTCTCGCAGCATTGCTCATGAGGTTTTTCCCATCTTGAGTTTTCCTCGTACATAATGATGTTATGTATTGTCCCTTTGAGTGTGTTTGCATTTGAGTTGATCTCCCCACTAGTCGGTAAGTCTGTTTTGATTTAGATCTAATAACCGGTATGCTCACATAGGATAGTTAAAGGGAAAAGTTTGAGAACCACTGATTCAACCCCCTCTCAGTGGTGCATTGTGTCTAACAATGACATGATATAGTTTCAAATTGATGCCATTGATCTGATCACAAGAATATGACCTGCAAGAGAGAATGAAGAATTATTCCATGAATAAATTATATTAATGATAAAGGAGGTTACTGAGACCCAAAAACTACTCTTGTTTCTTTCTATGAATAGAGGGATACCTAGATGTTTGTGAGGAAGGGACTCCAATTTAAAGCCAAGAAAATTGGACAATTTCATTGGGAGGAGTGGGGAGCCATTTAGGTATAATTTAAATTTATAAATATAAATATAACTTTAATTATATATCAAATTAAAATGATGTAAACATTATGCATTTTGAGATGTACCAGTAGATTTTGGTATACCACTAACCATTCCTACCACAATTGGTGCACATCTATCTTCATCAGAGGTACAAATTTAATATCATGTCTAAATAGAATAAGAACTTGAATTCAAAATGATATTTTTTTAGGTATATTAACTTAGTAATGTATATTTATGTTGGGTTTGATAAGTGTTAACAATGGACCAAATTTTGCAGGTCGATGATGTCACCCTTACATCTATTTCATTTCTCCTAGAAATCATATGGTATTTTTTTTTGTACACCTCTTTTTTATAATTTTATTGAATATGCATATCATTTGAATTGTGATTAGTTAAATTATATGTTGATATCTATTATGTTACTCTTTTAGGGTATGCCATGTGTGGAAGATTTGACTCCTTTTCCAAGGTCATTCTTGAGGACACCTAATTGAGAAAAGGTGATTGAAAATAAATTTAATCAAGATATAACAATTTTGAGAGCTGATATGAGTCATTCTAGCATGATTTAGATTTACTATTTTCAAATTTATTATGATTATATATACATACATCTAGATAGTGATAACTAGTATAGTTTACAACACTGATGAATGCACCTGATCATACATTGGAAGAGAGGAAATAAGTATTTTTTTTTTCTCAATTTCATGATTATGTCCACATGTTTACATTATTTATATTACAATCTTATCATTTTTGATACAACGAACATCCATAACCGTTTCATCAATAATGAACCCTCCTAGTACAATAGGAGTACCATCAAAGCCTCCAATACATGTTTATTTTATATTGTAAATATACATTTAGATAGAAGTAGATATCTTTTTAGTTTATGTTTCTTTGTCAACTATATATATATATATAGAGAGAGAGAGAGATACATATACATATATATATATATATTTATTTATTTATATTTATATACATATACGTGTACATATATATATATATATATATATATATATATATATATATATATATATATATATATATATATATATATATATATATATATATATATATATATATATATATATATATATATATATATATATATATATATATATATATATATATATATATATATATATATATATATATATATATATATATATATAGACATATACATATACATTTATATATATATATATATGTGTGTGTGTGTGTGTGTGTGTGTGTGTGTGTATACATATGTATATTTATATACATATACATATGTATGTATATACATATATATGTATATATGTATATACATAGATATATATATGTGTGTGTGTGTGTGTGTGTGTGTGTGTGTGTGTGTGTACATAGATGTATGTATATATATGTATATGTAAACTAGGAAATTCGATCCTAGTGGTTCTCCACCTAGGAGAGAAAAAGGAAACCACTAAGACAATTTTCACTTAGGAGATACTTTACATTCAGAAGAGGGGTTGAATCCACTAGATCCAAATCCAAGAAAAAGAAGGATGTGAATGCTAAGTGGATTGCAAGGGATTGGAATGTAGTTCGCCCTCTTTTGTAAATAGACATGTTGACTTGTGTACAACATTGACGAATGCACCTGATCATACATTAGAAGAGAGGAAATAAGTATTTTTTTTTCTCAATTTCATGATTATGTCCACATGTGTACATTCATTATATTTCAATCTTATCAGTTTTTATTATTTTTGATATATGTGTGTGTGTGTGTGTGTGTGTGTGTGTGTGTGTGTGTGTGTACATATATATATGTATATGTAAAGTGGGAAATTGGATCCTAGTGTTTCCCCACCTAGGAGAGAAAAAGGAAACCACTAGGATGATTTTCACTTGGGAGATACTTTACATTCAGAAGATGGGTTCAATCCACTAGATCCAAATCCAAGAAAAATAAGGATATGAATGTTAAGTGGATTGCAAGGGGTTGGAATGTAGTTCGCCCTCTTTTGTAAATAGATATGTTGACTTGTTGACTATGGAATAAAGAAGGACAAAATTGATGAAATAAGGAGCTACTGATTTGGGATCGTGCTCTAACTTTGGATCTGAGATGTTTAGACTTATACAGATCTTCCCTGCAAATTTGGAGAAAAGTTGTCAGGACCGTGTTGAAGTTGCATACGGTCCTTTGAAAAATCTATGAGCTGTAAAGAGTTTTTCCATCTCTGAAAATGAAGCTGAAACCTGCAATTACAGCTACACACTTGCAACCTACACATTGAAAAGAAGGGAAGAAGGGTTGTGGATAGAGGTTTTCCTTAGTCAACCCCAATTGAGGAATCAACCTTGAAAGAAAGTAATTTCAAATACTTAAATGTGAATAATGGAAGTGTATACCTTGTAGATCCGCAATTTGTTGACGATGGTTTTTTTGCTTCTTGAATGTAATCACAAGTATTGGATGAAATGACATGTAACATGACAAAACCCTAACACACATACATGCTTGCAAATGAATGTTGTAATGTTGCTCCAATGAATGAGTGAAGAAGACATATGAATAAGAAGAAGACTTGATGAATGCTTGAAGGCTTGAATACTTGAACGCTTGATGACGATAATGGAGACCTTCCGCTTGTTTACCCAATTTTCTCTTATCTTCGCTTATGCAAATGAGAGGAATAGATCCCCTTTTATACTTGCCTAAGAGGATTAATTTTCATCTGACTGAAGGCCAAAATAGGAGAAATTGAACCCTGAAGATTAAATTAGGTTCAAGGGTTAGATGGACCCATTTTAGGGCCACCCAAAGAGGGAGGATAGGGGTGCCACACCCCTAACCTAAGGAGGACAAGGGCACCACGCCCCTATCCTGCCCTATTTTGGGGCCTGGACTGGGTCACAAGTTGACACAAGGGGTGAAATAAGGATATTTGGAAGAATAATGTAGAGAGGGGTCCCAATTGAGTAGCGAGATGCAGTTGCTAGGGTGAGGACTGAAAATAGGTAAACCTGAACTTCAAAGAGATATTTGAAGGTCATGCACTCAAAACTGGGAGTTGAGAAAAGAATAAGAATTGTATTACTCTGAATCTAGTATCTAAACTACTAAAGTTTTTTAAAATTGGATAAGATTAGGAGGGTAACCTCTCATGCATGAAAAATTGCTCCTTATTTTTTCAGAAAAACATAACATAGTTGTTTTCGTGAGCTGCACAAATTATATAGTTAGATTTAGTATTTTGCAAAACACTTTGGTATGATGATAGGTAAGAGTGAGATCTATAAGTTGTGTATGTTTTTGTAATTTTCCATTGAGTATTTTTTTATAATGATTTTTTTAAGTGACTGCATCTTGAAAATTTGGTACCTGTTCGTACGATGGACATAACTTGCATCAAAATAATCGAAAATGCAAACTTCTTTTTCTAAAAGTGTATAGAATCTAGTTTAGAATAATAATACGTAATTTATTTTGAATTTTGTCAAGTATATCAAAATTTATTAAAAAAATTGTAGACATATGTTTGTGAGGACTGTCAAAGCACTGGTAAAGAAATTAAAGTTTACTATGCTAATGTTGTGCAAAAATAGAAAACTTTATATGGTTAGAAAACTAAGAAGACGTGAGATTATGGTGGTAATTTTAGAGATACCCACTTGATCATTTGCAAACCTGATGACAACGAAGTCGAGAAATCATGTTGGAAGATGAAAAAATGTGTAAAGGGGCAAAAAAGGGCTTGCAAGCCTTAGGGTCATTTTCCAACCCTCTTACCAAGTCAAAACCCGCACGGGTTTTGAATTAAAAAAAGTACTATTCATAGTTTTACATAACTCGTATGGGTTATGTAAAACTAAAACCATTATTTTGTGTTTCACAAAACCCGTACGGGTTATGAAAACATAATAATGTATGCTTGTAAACTTAGTATTTACTACACATATGTATAGACATACATATATAATATGTGTTTATGTATGTATATAGGCATATCTATAGTTATATATACATATATTTATTTAGATATATGTATATATGTTTGTATACATGATCATGCATGTCTCTCTTCTTTTCCTCTCTCTTTTGTCTTCCTTCTCTTTGTTGCGTCTCTCACCCTTTTCTCCTTCCTGTTGTCTCTCTATCTCATGTCTCTCACCCTCTCCTCCTTCTCCTACTCTCCTACTCTCTCTCTCTCTCTCTCTCTCTCTCTCTCTCTCTCTCTCACCCTCTCGCCCCTCTCTCTCTCTTCTCTCCCCCTCCCTCTCCCTCTCCCCCCTCTCCCTCCCCTTCTCACTATCTTATCTTATTCTCTCCCTCCCCCTCCCCCTCTCTTGACCCTAGTCTCTCTCTCCCCTCCCCCTCTCTTCACTCTAATCTCTCTCTCTCTCTCTCCTACCCCCCTCTCTCTCTCTCCCTCTCTCTCCCTCTCCCCCTCTCTTTTTCCCCATAACCCTCCCTCCCGTTCTTCTTATCTCCTTCTCTCTCTATCTCTAACTCTCTCTCCATCCCCCTCTCCTTATCTCCTTCTCTCTCTATCTCTAACTCTCTCTCCATCCCCCTCTCCTTATCCTATTCTATTCCTCTCTTCCTACCCTCTCTCTCTCTCTCTCTCCCCCCCTCCTATTCTATCTCTCCCTCTCCCTCTCTTTATCCTATTCTCCCCATCTCCACCCTCCCTCTCACTCTCTCCCAATCTCCTATATCTCTCCCTTTCTCTCTTTCTCCCCCTCTACTTATCTTATTCTCTCTCTCTCTCTCTCTCTCTCTCTCTCTCTCTCTCTCTCTCTCTCTCTTCATCCCTCTCCTTTTTCCAATCTCCCTCTCTCGCTCTCCCCCTCTCCTTTTCCCAATCTCCCTCCCTCCCCCCTCACTCTCTCTCAACAATCCCTCTGTCTCTCTCCCCCTCTCCTTTTAACAATCTCACTCCCTCCCCCTCCCCCGTCTCTCTCTCTCTCTCTCTCTCTCTCTGCCTCCCCCTCTCCTTTTCACAATCTCACTCCCCCCCTCTCTCTCTCTCTCCTTTTCCAAATCTCCCTCTCTCCCTCTCCTTTTCCCAATCTCCCTCTCTCTCCCTCTCCTTATCCTACTCTCTCTCTCTCTCTCTCTCTCTCTCTCACATTGGTTCCTAGTTCTACATAACTCGTACGAGTTATGCAGAACTAAGGCAAAAACTTCTAATTCTACATAACCCATACGGGTTATGAGAAATCATGAACGTTCACATTAGGTTTCCATAACCCATACGGGTTATGGGAAAATCTTAATATGTTTTAGTCCCAATGGCCTAAAAACTAGCACTACAAGCTATTTGAAGGCCCCACTACTGTTGCACATGATTTTCTGGGACACTAATAGTCATGTTTCATTTTTTTTTGTCAATTTTGATTTGAAATTATTGATTTGTCTCATATATTGGATTGTTTTTGAAGTAATTTTATCATTGTTACTTTATGTTATAACAAAATGATGATCACTTGTTGTTTTTTTCTTTGATCATGATTTATTTGTCTTATATTTTGGTTTTTTTGAAGTTATTTTATCATTGTTACTTTATATTATAACAAAATGATGATCATTTGTTGCTTTTTGCTATTTGACTGCGGATTGTCCTCGTGATGTTATGTGTATGATAGTAGGAAATAACAAGAGAGGAATGAATGAACAAAGGGAGTGTATGAGGAGATTACGTGAAGGTACGTCATCCAATGCACCTAATGAAAGTGATAAACATTCAAAAATTGAAATTGATATGATGAATATACCAAATCAAAATGGTCAACATACACAAATTCAAATGCATATGATGAATGCGCCTATAGAACTGGACAAGAAAATAAAGATAGAGAAGCTACTTGCTGTATATCCAGTGAATTCATGCGAAGAAATTGATGACTTAATTGCTCATGCCAACTGGTTAGTATTTTCTATTGCACACCGGCACATTGCTTTGATGGTTGGAAGAGTTAATGAGGTGATTGAGGAGACAGAAAATGGATGGGATATATTCCTAGTTGAAAAAGAAAAATAGGAAGAATACAGGAACCCCAAACCTATAAAGGTATATTAGAAAGAAAGAGACAAGGGTAAAGGTAAAGTTGGTGGACCACCTAGTATCAAGGTTAAAGACAACTTACCCCCACCTCCTTTGATTACTCCACCAGTAAAAACAACAACTACAGAAGATCAACTGGCAACTAAGAGTATGGATGTAGAGGATGGCAATCCTAATCGTGAAGTCTTATATACTATGGATGTTGATACTCAAAAGATCAACATTGTGGTAGACAAAGATATAGCTGATAAGATTGACATGGCTAGTGAGCCTCTGGTAGCTAAGCAAACTAATAACACACAGGAGAAACCGACAAATGACAAAGAGAAAAAGGTAGAGACTCAGACTCAGACTGAGATAATGCAACAAACAGAGAAACAAACAAAGAAAAAGGCTCCTGAACAGGAACAGGAACAGAAGGAAACAGTGCCACCGACAACTAGAGAAGCAGAAAAACCATTGCTTAAGGAAATGCAGACACAAACAGACCTACCAGAGGTCAATACAAGCTTGGTTACTTCCACTGGTGGTACTCAGAATCTAGGTTCATCATCAACCTACAAATCAACTAATGTGACTGAGGTACTATTAGATTCAATTAAAAAGATAACAGACTGCAGCTCACAAGCTTATAAGGCAATAGATGATACCATACCAATTTTGAAGGTAATTTCTCCTAACTCTAATATAGACAATAAAGATTCTTTAGGAAAACTTGATACCTTGTGTAAATATATCATAGAAAACATTGAGAAAATAAAGGAAGAGACATTGAAGGATGAAGTAGAAATTGAAAAGCAAAAATTCTTTGATGAGCAAACAAAGAAGTGTAACAGAGATTTTGACACACTTCTACCGGAATTGTGTAATTTATTGAAAGAGTACAAAACTCTGTACAAAGACACCTATAAGACAAACTTTTTTACTGTAGATATAGATAAAAAGATGAGCAAGGTACAAGATGAAATCAATAAACCTACAAATAATTTTGTTAACTCGCCTGATACACTATCAATTTTTTAGGAGAAGATAACAAATTTTGAAGAAGAATTATTTAAATTAGAAAGAGAAAAAGAGAGAAAAGTGAATAAGGCAAAACATCTAAGATTAAAACTAAGTCCAAGATTGGACTATCTAGCATCACTGTGGAAGGAAGTATCTGAGGCACTAATACAGGGATAGAAAACACCGGTAGAGCATTTGCAACATCTCACTGGTACAGTTAAGAGAACAAAGACAATAATAAGAGATAGTAAAAAGTTTATGGAGAGTATAAACTTGATTTTGGTGGATCTATTTCAAATTGTAACTACCCAGTTACAAGGTTGAAACTACAAATTCCACTGCCATCTTGAAAACCTTTGTCATTGATTCCAAAGGGGGAGTAGTGGGATGAGAAAAATCAACATCACAGGAATCAGATGCTCAGGGGGGAGCACACACATTTCTGGTAACATTTTTGGACTTCACATTTTTGGATAATTTTTTGATACACTTTTGAAATTTCTAATGAGTGTTGTCATCAATGCCAAAGGGGGAGATTGTTGGCATATGCACACTCCAATGAGACATTGTAGGTGATTGAAGGTTTTGTCATTGATGGAAACCTTCCAATCCTATGGCTCCGACAAAGCATTATACTGGCAAGGCATTACACCGACAAGTTAGTGCACCGGCATCAGCAAATCACACTCCACACTGACACTCAGGACACCAGCACTGACACAAAGAAAGGAAGTATACCGGCACAGAGGCTGACAGGATTTTGTTATATTATATTTTGTTTATTATTGTAAAAAATTTGTAAGACGACTTGGCATGTTGTAAAATGACTCTTATATATAAAAGAGATCATTGTAGACATTTTGTAGAAAAGGTAGTAAGTGAACAAGTGATGTATGTGAAATATTAAGGCAAACCTATTAGGTGAAATATAGGTTGAAGGGTTTATGTAAGAAGTAGAGCAGAAACCGGTACTGGATCAGGCATTATAGATGCTATTGTAAAGTAGTACAAGATATTGGATTTGTATAATCCACATTGTAAGTCAGTGAGACTTTCCATTGAGTAGTGAGCTCTAGGCAGTTGGCCTTCCTGCATGTGCAGGCCCCTATTGTAAGTAATATTCTCTTATTGGCCAGTGAGTGAATATTGTGGGTCACAAATCCCACCGAGGTTTTTCCCACACCGGGTTTCCTTGTTAAATCCTTGTGTTATGGTGTACTTTTCATGTTGATGTTCTTAATTCTGTTTATTACATTATTTCTTGCATATCAATACACTGTTATAATATGTTCTGCATGTTTTAAGATAAGCAATTCCAATTACCGGTCATATAATGATTCACCCCCCCCCTCTGAGTATCTGTGGAATCCTAACATTCAAATGCATAGGATGAATGCGCCTAATGAATGCAATAAACATACACCATTTGAAAATGATTCGGTGAATGCACATGTTAATTAAATTGAAGAAGATATACCATTTGAATTTGATGTGATCAATACACATAATGCACCTAACAAAAATGAAGAGCATGCACCAATATTAACACCTCTTAGAATAATTCATAGAAAACCAAAGTTCCTAATAGACATTGATGAAAATATTGTGAAGTCAATGCATGATAAAATTTCTGAAGGAACTTGGAGAAGAATGGTTAGAAGAATTTGGAATAACTATTTTGAAAACTTAAATCAAAGAGGAAGATGCCAATTAGTTGTTGAAATGATTAAAAATCTGAAATTTAGAGAGATAATGAAAATTTGGGGTTAAGAACATCCGAAAATAATAGTGAAAGAACCATTGTGAGAAATCTTTTTGATGCATACCATGCTACTGGTTCAAAATCACACACTAAAGATGCTAATGTTACTCGTCGTGTCCTCACATAAACCATAATGGGAAAGAAAATGAAAAAATATCATTTAATAAGGAAAACAAGCAAGTCATTAAGGATAAGTAGAACCACATTACACTATGCCTTAGAGAGGTGAGAGAAAATTGAGGATCCTAATAATAATTCTCTTTGGGCATTCTTGGGTAGACTCTCACGCAAGGACAAGGTTGTTGTTGATGCACTAAGAACGTTAATTGAGAAATATTGGCATGAAAACACAAGGGTTTCACCCAACCAAAGAGATGTTGTTAGAAGGAGAATTGGAATTATAAATCATGATCCACATCCAAAACACTATTTAGATATGACTCAAACACAATTTTATGAAAGGTTTCTTCAAATATTTCCTCAGATTAAAATTAGTCAAAGATTTTTTGAGATGACAAAACCATTTTATGTTAAGATCAATCATGCACATACTAAATGTTGTTGTAGGGTCCATGTTGAATTTTTCATGCATTATGATATTTATCGCTATATATGTTATACTTTGCACACTAACAATGTTTTGCAAGAATGTGGTCTACCAACACCTCCTAAGTCACCGAGAGAATTTATTTCAAGTGTACTATGTAGATGAGATGACAAGTGCATTTACTATAAGATGATGTGTTTGAGCAGTTTTTGTCCTACATGTGGTGGTTTGTAATAGTTGCATAGATGCCTACATCTGGATAGCACACAATAAATTGGTAAGGAACTAGTTTCTATTGAAAAATACAAGTTAGTCACATATGGTGTTAAAGATGGAAAAAAATTAAAGAGGTGTGAGTTAGTGAAAAGGGATATATGCATAGCTGATTTTATGAAGATGTTTCAAGAGAAACTAGTGTATGAGTACATAGGTCACACACATAGAGCTAGGTGGTTAGATGAGCAATTCAAGTTGTGTAAGGACACTTTACCCCTTGGCACTATTGTCTCTGTCATTTATTTTTCTGATAATTATACACTAAAGATGCAAAATGAAGTATAATCTATGTATTACCACTCTACACAAGTTACAATTTGTGTACACATAGCATTCAAGCATGCATATGATAGCACCGACAAGGAAAAAAAGGTTATAAGAGATTATCACTTCTATATCAGCAATGATTGTAATCATTCCTCGGTGTTTGTGCAAGGATGCTTTACAATCTTCTATGATAGTTTAAGGGAAAGAGATATAAGATACAACCAACACCTAATATGGTCGAACAATTGCACTGCACAATTCAAGAATGCAAGGATGTTCTACTGGTTGACTAGAATGCATGTGACAAGTGGTGTGCAACATTTTTGGAATTTCACTGAGGCAGGGAATGGAAAGGGAGAGCATGATGGTGCGGGAGCATGTGTGAAAAGAGCTCTTACCAGAGAGGAATTGAAGTATGAAGGTGGTGCAATATTAATAGATGTAGAAACAATTGTGCAATGGTGTATATCTATGATGGGACTAGGTAATGCAGGCAAGTCTATGGTTTCTAGATATTTTTGGTTAACACGTGAATATAACATTGAAAAAAATCTAGATTGATGTATATTTACAAGATCAAGTGACATGCATTCATTTAGAAGTTCAAATGTAGCCTCACTAGTTATTTATACTAGATATATTTTGTGTATGCATTTTGTGTGGGATGAATGCGAATCAAAAGAGTGGGTTGACCAATGGTCTTGTAGACCTTTGCAAACCCTAGATACATATCAACTTCCTAGAGCACTACAAATGAACTAGATTGAAGAATCAATGGATTTTGACCATGTATCAGAGACAGTTGAACTAGGTAAAGGGTTGCAATTTGTTACTTGGGTAAAATCAATTTTAAGCTCAATTTATTAGTATTAACTTATGATGATTTTGGTTAACTCAATTTTAAGCTCAATTTGTATATACAGTTATTGCGGATGAGAACAACAAAGAAGGAATAAATTACTTTTTGTGTCGTTGTATTGAGGCCAAAAATGATTTGACTTCTATAGTGATTGATGGAGAGGGTATTGAGTACCCAATAGGATATGTTGTTGTGACAAGGACATGGCTTAGAAGGTATTGTTGTTCTATCGAGTTGTATTGAGACCTCTTAAACTCATTTACTTACCAGTTGTTGTATTGATTTTGACATTAACTTATTATTATATAAAATGCAGGTACCCTACGAAAAATTCTAATGCCTAGTTGTTTGAGGACTTTGAGACACATAGACATATTCTTCATTACTCAAACCTTCTTGTTGCAACAAATATTCATTTGATTAAATATTGTGGTAGACCTCTTAACAAGGATTTGTGGAAAGTTCATGAATCTGACCATGAGGCAATACTTGAGACACTAAGGGTTAGAGTTGATCGAGAAGGTTCACTTGATTGATTTTGGGTCATCTAGAAGAATAATTCTACAATATGGTAGAATAATTTTGATAATTTTGTATATATATTTTGTAAAACATTGTAACTTCAATTTTTTGGATGTGCTCTACATGCATATGAGCTGTAATATGAATATGAGCTATAATGTGCATATATAGATGCCAAATTTTGTATATAAAAACATCAATGAGTTGTAATGTGCATATCTAGATGTTAAATTTTGTATTAAAAAAACTATGAGTTGTAATGTGCATTTCTAGATGCTAAATTTTGTATAAAAAAACAACGAGTTGTAATTTGCATATTTAGATGCAAAATTTTGTATATATAAATAGTAATGAGCTTGATTGTTTATATTAGATGCCAAATTTTATATATAAGTGCCCATTGGGCTGATTTGAAAATTTTGAGAGCCCAAATTTGTACCATTTGATTATAAATACATTTGAAGGATTTTTGATGTATTGAAGGATAGTCAATAAGAAACTTATCATTTGCTTCAATTTTCTTATGGTTCTCACGTGTAACAGCCTGATCAAAGGCTTAAATCTTGTTGATTCCTATTTCATTTGGCTGAAAAATGAATTGGAAATGATTCACTAATGATTTATCTTTCATTTGGCTGAAAAACGAATTGGAAATGATTCACTAATGATTTATCTTCCATTTGTAATTTGTTTCACTTGATTTGGTTGTATATTGAGGAAGTTCTAATATTTTGTGTCAAAACTATTATAACCTTGTCCTAGGGTAAATAGTGAACAAGAAAATGTAATAAATTTTATATTTATGGTCTAATAAGCCCACCAATGTGGACAACACAACCCTGTAGGTTTGAATGGCTCATCCATAAGTGCCACGATCTCCGAGTTATGCGACGTCAAAGTTTGACCTTTTTTTTACTTTGAGCGCTTCAGGGAAAACATCGCTATGAGGTGACTCAGAATGATCAGACATCTTGGGAAGAAAGACAAGGGCACACCTAGCATAAACCCAGCCACCCAGACATGCTCATGCTGATGGTTCAATCCCATGATGAGTAGAATGAAATATGCACTATTATGCCACCTTTCACTAATGATTTTTTATGGTTTTTGATGCGAAAGAAAAAATATCACCACAAGAAAATGGAATCGAGTTGTCCAAAACTAAGATAGGATTTTTTAGGTAGTGACAACACAACCCCATAGGTTTGAATGGCTTGTCCATAAGTGCCACAATTTATGAGTTACACGATGTCAAAGTTTGACCTTTTTCCCACTTTGAGCGCTCAAGGGAAAGCGTCTCTACAAAGTGGCTCAGAATAATCAGACATCTTGGGGAGTGAGACAAGGGTACACCTAGCATAAAAATGGCCACCCAGATGTGCTCGTATTGATGGTTCATTCCCATGATGAGAAGAACGAAAGATGCACTATTTTGCCACCTCACTTACGATTTTTAACGGTTTTTGATGCGATAGAAAAAATATCACCACAAGAAAATAGAATCAAGTTGTCCAAAACCAAGAGACTCTTTTGTCGGAAGAAACAACATGAACCAGTAGGTTTTAACTTCTTATCCATAAGTGCCACAGTCTTCGAGTTACGTGACGTAAAAGTTTTACTTTTTTTTCCACTTTGAGCGCTCAAGGGAAAGTGTTGCTATGAGGTGGCTCGAAATGATCAGACGTCTTGGGGAGAAATAAAAGGGAAAACCTAAAATAAATTTGGCCACTTAGACACATTCGCATTGATGGTTTGTTCCCATGATGAGCAGAATGAAAGATGCACTATTCTGCCATCTTTCATTGACAATTTTTGATGATTTTTGATGCGATAGAAAAAATATCACCACGAGAAAATGGAATTGAGTTGTTCAAAACTGAGAGAGGTTTTTTTAGGTAGAAACAACATGACCTCGTATGTTTGAACGAATTGTCCATAAGTGCAATGGTCTTTGAGTACGCAATGTCAAAGTTTGACCGTTTTTCCACTTTGAGCAATCAAGGGAAAGCATCACTACGAGGTGGGTCGGAATGCTCAGATGTCTTGGAGAGAAAGATAAGGGCACACCTAACATAAACCTGGCTACCTGGATGCGTTTGTGCTGATGGTTCATTCGCACAATGAGCAGAATGAATGATGCACTATTTTGCCACCTCTCACTGATAGTTTTTGACCATTTTTTGCGAAAGAAGAGATAATTGGTTTGATTTGATGTTAAAATGATTTATTCAACTCTTCTTTTATAGGGAATTTGGATGAATAGGTGTGTCTCTTACCCTAAGGCCAACTTTTTATAGAATTAAATTTAAATGAAAACCTTACCTAAGCTGACTCATCCTTAGATAAATTTCAAATCTGCTTTGGGCGCTCAAATCTTGTCTTAATTGATTCTTGAAATGATGAACTTCTGCCCATAATATCAACTCCCAAAGTTCTCTTCTTTGGTCTCAACTCATGAAGTAATAAAACTTCTCTCTCCTTGTTCAATACATGAAAACTTCGCTCCGAAGCATGAGTTTATGAAATAATAACTTCACTCCATTCTCTTTGAATGCACAAAGTTTTCTCCTTATCTCAAACACATGAAGTAATAACTTCTCTTTAAATCATGATATGTGAAGTAGCAATTTTACTTTAAAATTTCAACTCATGAAGTTGTCATTTTTCTCTTAATTGTTTGAACTTGAAGTTCACTCATATCACCTCGAAGTTGAAGTTTGCTCTTATCATCTCAAAGTTGAAGTTCTCTCATTCTTCTTTGAACATGAAGTTAAAACCTTACTTAGTCCCTTCAATTTACGAAGTAATAACTTCGCTCCTTTCCGTTAGCACATGAAGTTGATTCAACTTTACCCTCAAGATTTCTTTACCTTACTAAATCATGAAATTCGCTCATCTCTCTTCCAACACGAAGTTCACTCATCTCCTCTTGAACATGAAGTTTTCTCATCTCCTCTTGAAGTTGAAGTTTGCTCATCTCCTCTTAAAGTTGAAGTTCGCTCATCTCCTCTTGAACATTAAGTTCACTCAATATACACATAAAAAATGGCTAAGAGTGATTAAAAATATTAAATAATTAATTTGAAAAGATTAATTTATTTAATTCATTTCATGTCTTTCTATTAATTAATTTAATTAAAAACAATTATTAATTAATTCATTTATCCCTTTCCTCTAATCAATAAATTAAATATCTAATATTTAATTATTCCTATAATAATTAAATATTTAATATTTAATTATTCCTCTCATCAATTAAATATCTAGTATTTAATAATTATTTTTCTACCTTATAGTCTCAATTATTAAATAATTTCTTAAATTATTTAATCTCTTTTCCAACTCACCTTCCATCTCCACTTCATATTTCCTTTGCCAACTCATCCATCATGTGGCTAATTTAATTCAACAAAATTAAAATAAATAAAACATTTATTAGCCACTTATCTCTGTAGCGTCGTAAATTGTACGCACTCGCTAGGGTGGTACAATTTCACACCTAGTTTAGCACCCGCCTTAGCGCATTTTGCATTCTGCATTGCATTTCTCCTTAAGCACTTAATTAATCAAATTAATTAGGTCTAAAGTCTTATTTCATCATTCTCTACATCATAAAGTAGGGCCCTTTCACTAAAGCGTGCCCTTCGCATTTTATTCCTCCAATACATCACTTAATCAAAAAACCCTAATTAAGTCCTATTTCGAACTTGGGGGCTTGGTTTCGGGGTCTAAACATCTCGAAATCACCTGTAACTTTGGGATTCTCTCTAAAATTATCATATCCAACGGCCCTGAAAATTTGGTGAAAAGTTGTCGGGACCATGGCGCCCGTGCAACATGGTCCCGGACATTTTTCCCGAAATTTTGGGAGCACGATCCAATCATAAAATAAAGCTTAACCCCAAGAAATTGGCGGGATATTCAATCTCTAGGTCAGCCAAAATACGAAGTTACGACCTAGGGTTTCATACATAAAAGCTCTCTTTCCTCATTTGAAAAGATCCGATTTTTGTTTCCAGGAACTTCATATGCAGCGAAAGAGCAGATCTTTGAAGACTTCAACAAAACTCAACATCATTCTATCAAGCATCTATCAAATTCATTCATTCATCCAATTAGGGCTTGGAAGACATTGAAGAACAATAGGAGATTACCAACTGAAGATTAGCTTGTACTCCTCCCTTGAGGGTTGGGTATGATTTCATATTGTTTTCATGTCCTTACATAAGCTTTGATATATCATTTATTTATGCTTTAGATCACATTGCATCTTGATTTAGAGCATTTGCATTATGATTTACAAGCAATTAGGGTTTACTTTCTAGGTTGCTCTAGTTTGCTTTCTTGCATTTTGGACCTTGCACACACACTAGGTCTGCACACACAATAAATTTTACAAAACAACTTGGCTATTCGTGGAGGTGGAAATCACCAAAGCGGGGGTTTGACTAAGGCAAAACCCTATATAGCCACCCTTCCCCCTTTTCAGATATTATTGCAGGTTTCGGGATTCGGACGACGCCGCAGGACACAGATCCGGAAAGAGGAGATTGAGACAGAACTCTGTGTGCAATTGCAGCTCAGAAGACCGGGACAGGGGCGCTGGGCGCCCTGGTCCTGCCAGGACAGGGGCGCTGGGCGCCCTAGTCCCTGGGACAGAGGCGCTGGGCACCCTGGTCCTCCGGACAGACAACTTTTCGACAGTTTCCAGACAGTGTTTCAGGGTGCAAAACAGTGGTTTCCGGTGCAGTTTTCAGGACAGTGGCGCCCATGCCCTCGTCCCGAACATTTTCAGTCCGATTTCGACTCTAGGTACATATCTGCATTCTTATTTTATCCTTACATTTACAGCTGTTCTTTGTTTAATCTCAATTCTGCAAACTAGTTACTAGTTCATACTTACATTTTGAGGTTAGGGTTTGAACTTGTATCATTTTAGCTTTCAATTTCAACAAGGGAATAGAAATCCTAATAGATATCCCGTGGCTCTCTCTTTCACCAAAAGAAGTAGCCAATTGTGTGATATCTCTAGGCTCTTTCGTATTCCGCAATGTGTGTCAAAAGGTAGGATTAGGGTACATTGACCTAGTCTCGCTTTTTTCCCCTACACATTTTGGTGAACCCGACGTGAATCTATCATTGCTTCCTCTTGCATTGCATTTGTTAGATCTAGATCTAGATTTAGTGTGTTTTTCATTAAAAGAGAAAAAAGAAAAAAAAAAGAGAACTTGTGTTTCTTTGCATTGTGTGTTTCAATTTTATGCAATCTTTTCAAAATGTCAGATTTTTATTTGCAAAATGTTCATGCATTTGATGATTATTATGAGTATAGCCAAGATGAATTAGATGAAGCTTTAGATTAGTTTTTAAACCCTAAGGATGCTAAACCTTCATTTTACCAAAAACTCATAAACCTTGTTACTATGCCATTTAGGTGTGATGAGAAAGATAAGTTGAATGATTCCTCTCAAGGATACATTCCTATCCACTCTTCCCCTGAATCTAGTAACATGGTTGTTTTCAATAATCCCCTCTATGAGGAGATGTCTCCTTTTGAATCAAAAGACAAACCCTTTAACTGATATGATTATGCTTTGTTGGATGATGCCCTTGATGACTTTGTGGCTTTGTCGAAACCTGTAAACAAAAACAAAACCTCTAAGTTGGTTAACATGATAAATTTGAATGAATATAACAAGCCTCTCTTTGAAGTCCAAGGTGCTTATCCTTCTCCCACCTTTCAAATTCCTAAGACTCCTCTCCTTACTGTCCAAGGGAGGTATGATCATGATCCCTTTTGTACTCCGAATAAACCAATCATTACCGTACAAGGAAGACAACCTACAAGTCCTTACAATTATGCTAAGCAAATAACTAGAGAGAGTTATCATGCGGTTGCCCATACTTATCATACCAGAAATAATAAGCAACCTAACCCTCCTCTTGTTATTCCAGTTTCGCTTCCTAATCCTCAACCAATTCTTCCTCAAGCTCCCTGTATTTCGCAAGTTATGGGTAAGGAATATGATCTCATAGAACAGCTTAAAGCTACCCCTGCTAAGATATCCCTTTGGGATTTGATTCAAACTTCTTCCGCTTATCATGGAATGTTACAAGATGCCTTGAAAGATTTGAATGTTCCTCCACCGAATACATCTAGTAATATAGCATCTTTTGTTAACTCTGTGATGAATCCTAAACCTCAAATTGTGTTTACGCAAGATGAGTTGCCTACTAGTGAAGTCCAACAACAATATGATCCCTTGATGATTGTGGTTGTCATGAAAGACACTACTATAAGACGAACACTAGTAGATAATGGCTCTGGCCTTAATGTGTGTAGCATCAATCTATTGCATAAGATGAATGTGGATACATCTCTTATGGAGCCTGACTCTCGTTCTATTCGTGGCTTTGACAATGTGGCTAAGACTTCATTGGGTATCATCACCTTACCTCTCACAGTGGGACCTGTTACTTTGCCTACTCCTATCCATGTTATGCCGGGAAATTTAACATACAACTTGTTATTAGGGAGGCCTTGGATTCACAGCATGCAAGCTGTCCCCTCTACATTGCATAGACAAGTTAAATTCATCTATAACAATAAGACATATACTTTTATGGGAGATACTAATTTTCAAGCTTGTCTACAAACATGTAATTCCAAAGGAGATTCTTCTAAGCCATCCTCATCTAGTGATGACTCTTTAAACAAGAAACCTATCGATGAGTCTTCGCTTTCTGATGATCAAAATCCTTGGGATGAATCTGGAATTCCTAAGGAAGATCCTTCTCGGCTTGAAACTACACATAAAAAGGATTTTGATCCTGAGAAGGTTCTCGTAGAAGATGATTGGGGATCTCTTGACTTTAACCCTACCTTTGTGGGTGAATATAAGATTCCTTCTAGAGAACTTAAAGTTGAAAAGAAGGAAGAAGCTGAAAATCACAAAGTTGGAAAGAAAGAAGAAACTAAAAGACAATCAACCCTGCCTGAAGCTATGAGTAATAATTTTGTGGCCACTTCTCAAACTTCCTCTTCTCACATCTATAACTATGAAGAGTTTGATTCTTTGTCTTATGAAAAACCACCTTCTTTTCCTGAAATGGCTGATCGCTATGGTCGTGGTTTTCGCATTTTTGCTAAGCATGGGTATCATGGAAAAGGTTGTGGTGCTAATGAACAAGGGATTAGAGTTCCTCTAGAGACTAATTTTCACAATTATGCCTTTGGACTTGGTTATAATCCCTGCAGACGTACTAAAGCCTCTAAAAGACCATGCATTAGTGTTAATGCTATCTCTACATCTTTATCAATACAACACCCTGAGTATATTGATGAGGATTCTTCGGGTGATTATGCTCTAGATATCTTCCCTACCGACGATGCTTTAGCTGAGTTCTTGGGAGCCTATGACACTCTTCCTCGTTATCATCACAATAGGGGACTCCCTTATTGTTTGAACACTGAAGCTTATTTTGGAAAAGAGATTGATAATGATAAGATTGTGAAAGAATTCCCTCAGTTAAAGGATACTCCTCAACAAAGTAATCTCCTCATAAGTGATACCCTTGATGTTAAGATGGATCCTTGCAATAAAGAAAAAATCATTAAAATTGGAAAATGTTTGGATGAAGAGGAACAGAAACAATATGAAGAACTATTGCATGAATTCCCTGAGATCTTTGCTTGGGCATATTCTGACATGCCTGGTATAGATCCTAAGATTGTTACTCATAATATCGTCTTAGTACCTGATGCTAAGCCCGTGAAACAAAAGATTCGAAAAATGAATCCTAAGGTAGCTCTGCTTGTTAAAGCTGAGATTGAAAAGTTATTGGAGGCTGGATTTATCCGCCCTATTGACTATTCCCCATGGATTTCAAACATTGTCGCTGTGGCTAAACCAGATAACAAAATAAGAATGTGTACCGACTTTCGGGATCTAAATAAGGCTTCTTTAAAAGATGATTTCCCTCTTCCAAACATTGACATGATAGTTGATTCTACGGCAGGACATGCCCTCTTATCCTTCATGGATGGTTTTTCAGGCTACAATCAAATTTTCATTAACCCTCAAGATCAATACAAAACCGCTTTCACCACTCCTTGGGGTACGTTTTGTTGGATAATGATGCCTTTTGGACTTAAAAACGCCGGTGCAACTTATCAACGAGCGATGACCCTTATCTTTCATGATTATATGCATAAGATTTTAGAGGATTACGTTGATGATATTTTGGCTAAATCCTTTCTTCGCATGGATCATGTTAAAGTCCTTCGTCAAATCTTCGAAAGAATTCGTAAATATCACATGCGCTTGAATCCCCGAAAATGTGTTTTTGGTGTGGATAGTGGAAAACTATTAGGATTCATAGTTTCGCATTGTGGGATTGAGGTGGACACTAAGAAAATAGATGCTATTGTTAACATGCCACCTCCTCGAAATGTCTCTCAACTTAAAAGCTTACAAGGAAAGATTCAAGCTATTCGTAGGTTTGTGTCTCAACTTGCGGATCGTACCTTTCCTTTTACTCAACTTCTTAAAAAGGATATCACTTTTCAGTGGAATGAGGATTGTCAACAAGCATTTGAAGATTTAAAAGTGTATTTAGCTAGTCCTCCTATTCTTCAACCTGCCGAACCTTCTAAACCCTTTATCCTGTATACAGTTGCTTCTTCTCATGCTCTCGCAGCATTGTTAGCACAACATGATAAAGATGGTAAGGAGTGTCTGGTGTATTACATAAGTCGTACCTTACTCGATTATGAGACCCGATATTCTGTGATAGAAAGACAATGCTTGGCCGTGGTGTTTGCGACTCAGAAATTGAGACATTATCTTTTAAATTCAGAAGTCCATGTCATGGTTAAGTTTGATCCGTTGAAGCATCTTTTCTCTAAAACTGATTTATCAGGACGTCTCGCTAAGTGGGTTATGATGTTAACTGAATTTGACCTTAAATTTGTTTCACAAAGAGCAATTAAAGGACAAGCGTTGACTGATCACTTAGTTGAGGCTCCTTCACCTTTTTCATTCCCTAACCCTGAGTCCTTTCCTGATGACTTCATTCTTTCTATAGAGAAAGATGAAACTTGGGAGTTATATTTTGATGGCTCTAAGTGTCGTACAGGATCAGGGGCAGGTGTTGTTTTGGTTTCTCCTACAAAGAAACCTATTCCCTTATCATATCGTCTAAATTTCTTGTGTACCAATAACATTGCTGAGTATGAGGCTCTTATAGCAGGAATAAAAGCAGCCCTAGCTCTTAATATAAAACACATACATATCTATGGAGATTCGCAATTAATTATAAGACAAGTAACAGGAATATATCAAGCAAAACAAGACAAATTATCACAATATAAAGACCTTGCTATATCTTTATTACAAAATTTTGATTCTTATACCATGGAACCTGTTCCTCGAAAAGATAATCGACATGCGGATGCAATGGCATGTGTGGCTTCGTTAGTATCTTTAGAGGACCCTATGGTCGATCTTAACTTCGTTATTCACAATCTTATTTCTCCAGCTATTGAAGATGATTCTAGCTTGGTAACATGTTGTGACTTTGTAGATTCAGATGAATGGTTCTCGCATATCGTACGATATTTGACCGATGGTACCTTCCCTGATTCTGCTAATAGGAACGCTAGGGCTAGAATCCGCAAGCTGTCTGCTAGGTATATCATCCTTTCTAATGTCCTTTATCGAAGGGGTTATGATGGTCTTCTTCTTCGTTGTCTTAACAAGTCGGAAATCCCTGTTGCTCTTGAAGAGGCACATTCGGGTGCCTGTGGGGGGCATTTTGGGGGCAAATCCCTGGTTCATAGGTTGCTTCGTATGGGATACTATTGGCAAACTATGCAGAAGGATTCCTTTTCATTTGTTAAGAAATGTCATCAATGTCAACAACACAATAACCTGATTCATGCTCCTGCCCAAGAACTTCGCTCTCAAGTAGCTTCTTGGCCCTTCTCCGCATGGGGTTTGGATCTTATTGGAAAAATCTCTCCTCCTTCATCTCAAGGACACACCTTCATTATAACCACAACAGATTACTTTACGAAGTGGGTAGAGGCTATTCCCCTTCACTCTACTACTGCTGAAGTGATTTGTCAATTTCTTCTAGAAAACATTATTTCTCGATTTGGGATACCTTCCACTATTATCTCAGATAATGGAACATCGTTTAAAAACAAGGATGTGAAGAAATTCCTCGAGAAGTATCATATCAAACATCAATTTTCTACACCATATTACCCTCAGTCAAATGGTCAAGCCGAATCATCCAATAAGATAATTGAGCAAATTCTTCGTAAAACCGTAAATAAGCATGGTAAGGATTGGAGTAACCAGCTAATCTACGCTCTTTGGGCCTACCGAACGAGTGTATGAATTGCTACGGGAACTACTCCTTATAATCTTGTTTATGGTGCTGACGCTATTATGCCCTTAGAGTTAGAAATTCCATCACTTAGGGTTTCTCTTAAAGGTATAGTAGATGATGACTCCTATAGAGAACAACGACTTCAACAGCTTGAGATGCTTGATGAATAGTGTATAAACGCTCTTGAGCATATTCAAGCGTATCACAAAACTCTACAGCGAAGCTATAATGATAAGGTTATTCAACGTTCCTTCTTAGTAGGTGATTTAGTCCTTTATGAGAATCAGCGCAATGTGAATGCCTTGCCGGCCGAAAAGGGAAAATTTAGTCCTAATTGGCTTGGACCGTATATCGTCATTGAGGATTATGGATCAGGTGCTTACAAAATAGCAGATGTAGACAATATGCCTCTTAAAGAACCTATCAATGCTATGCACTTGCGTAGATATTATGCTTAAATTCCTCACTTCTTATCTATCTTCTTCAACATTGGATAATATGTTAGTGTTTCTTAATTAAAAGCAAAATAGAATTAAATGTTATGATGTTTGATCTATATTGCTTCGTTCCTGACAAGCATTTCTTCTTACTTTATAGTTTGTCTTGAATTCATTAATGTAAATTGTAAAAGGTTTACATTTTCATAATGCTAGCATATTATACAGTGTCTTTATGTGTGTTAAGTAGAATCGTATCATGTTGTGTTTAAGTTCAAAATTAAATCACATTAGTTATATGATTCTTAGACTTAATGCATATTTCTTCCTTATCATCAATGTTGTACTTGATTAAATATTTTAATTAAGTCACACATGTATCAATTTAATCATGGAGCATTGAGAAATCAATCACATAGAAATTAAATCCTGAACATACATGTACATTTACCAAATGTATTAGATTTAATCAAAACAAAATATACATTGTTTTAGGCATTAAAGATAACACATTTGAGACTGAACGAGAAGCATGTATATATACATAAATATGTGTGGATCGTGTACAAACATAGGTCACTGTATATCCAAAATGTGACCTCTCTCTTACATCATACAATCATCTCCTATCCCTAGGGCTAGTGGCTGGAGAGTGTCGACTGGATGCTCCCTCCTGATCTGGCCGTGGAGGTGGACCCATGGGTGTGTAGCACGATACAGATCGTGAGTGACTCCGAGAGGAACTCCTACGATCCCTATCCATGAGGATCGCACGATAGGTGGTAGCCTCGGTCTGGGCTGCTACTAGACCTCGCCGCACCTGCTGGAGGTCCTCTGATAGGACTCTCTCTCTCTGTCGTGCTTGATGGAGATCCTCCGATAGGACTCCCTCTCTCTGCCGCGCCTGACGGAGATCCTCTGATAGGATTCTCTCTCTCTCCCTCCATATGTCTACCTATAATCAGAATGGGAAAAACAAATCCTCATGCCGACCCGCGTTCCCCTGAGGCCTGTAGGCAATCTGTGAGGAACTAGGGATCTGTGCTATCATGGAGATGTCTATCATTGCCTGCTGAATCAAGGAACGCCATTCCTGCACATTAGCTGTGGCAGTAGAATAGATTTTTTGTTAGTACCATTCTATATCATCAAAGCATTAATCAATCAATATAAACCTACTATACCTGGATCTCCCTCACGCCAGTAGGGATCATGATATGGTAGCATCTGTGACTGGGAACTGCTAGGCTCCCCTCGCTCGAATATTCTATTCACGATGGGTGTAGGCTGGACGGTACTGGTGACAGGTCTCCGTATCGCCTCTTGTTCCCCTTGTTGGGGAATAAAAGGTGGATCTAGAGCTATGGTATCGTCTCCTGAATGGTGGGGAGCTGCATCCGACTCCTCCTCATCATCTCTATCATCCTCCTCGTCGTCCTCCTCATCATCCTCATCCTCATCCGCATCATCACCTGCATCCTCCTCGTCCTCCTCTCTATCTGCATCCTCCTCCTCCTCATCACTGGGCTGATCGCATGTAGGTGGATCAGGATCTCCCGCCTCCTCATGACCCTCTCCCTCATCTGGCTCCTCTGACCTGGATCCCTCGTCCTCGTCTCGGTCTCCATGTATCCATGGGCCTGGATAGCCTGTCGGATGATCTGGTGGAAAGATAGGACCTGGATATGATCTCATGAACCATGAAACATATCTACGCTGTGCTCCAGGCTCTGCAGAATAGTCAGTGACTACATCCTGATCTGATCCCTCCAAGTATGTCATCTCGATATCATCCACCGTCGGTCTCGCTACTGCTCTAGGTCTGGGAAGGACCCGTGAGTGTCGAGTATAGATGGGCACATCGGCTGGAACACACTGCTCTAGTCCGAACTGCCTCCGTACTCGGTCAAAGTAGAAAGGGACTATGATGTGTGCATATCATCCTCGCAGTAGGCGGTTCCTCTGTAGACATGCTAACTGTCTCTCCATACCATCCCATCTGTACATCCATAGGTAAGGTCTCCACACTGTCACCTCGGCTGTCAGTCTATCAATAGTCACTCTCCAATACAACAAATCCCCAAATCTCCACTCGCTGGTCAGTGGATAAGCAAACACCCTAGGTCACTCGCTCGCTATACTCAGTGGATAGCCGACGGGCCTGGTGCATGTGAAGTGCTCTAAAATCCACACCTACAGAAGTGTGCATGTCATCAAACTACAACCCTGTCCGAATACATACTCCTCAAGGTCGTGAAAGAGATGTGCAAGCATACTCTGACCCCATGCATAAACTCTCCTATGTCTCTCCATCCCTCTGATACACCATGTGAGGCCCCCATGCATGTGTGTCCCTCGCCCATTAGGGCAGACGGCTAGTGCTATGATGGCTATCATGAGGCGTCTCAGAAGTGGTATCTCTCCTGTAGGATGTAAGAGCCAGCTGACCATGATACGACCTCTCGTCTCGCTCGGCATGACTCTCCCTATGCAGTACATCTGCTCCCTCTGATGATCCTCTGCTACTCGATCAGTCGCATATGTGACTGTCGCTCCTCTGATAGGAAGATTCAGTATACGGTACACATCCTCGAGTGTGACCGTCAGCTCTCCTACCGGAAGGTGAAAGGTATAGGTGTCAGGATCCCATCTCTCCATCAGTGCCATCAGCATCGCAGGATGAAATCGAATGGCCGGCATAAGAATCATGTACCATAATCCTACTATCGATAAGGTGTCTCTCTCTGACTGAGTCAGCCGTGGAATCTGGTCTCGCAAAGTGCGAAGAATGTGTCCCGCTGTGTGCTCTCTCATGTACGGGAGACCCTGCAAAACGAAAACATGACCAAAATCAATACTCAATCATCGAAATCGCAAATGCAAACTGTTGAACATTGAATGCTTGCCTTGTAACCCCTCGCCAGGCTGTGATTGGGGACCATGGCGCCTTGTAAGGGACCATGGCGCCCTAAGGGGACCATGGCGCCCTGTCAGGGACCATGGCGCCCTGCAGGGACCATGGCGCCCCTGTCAGGGACCATGGCGCCCTGGGGGGACCAGGGCGCCCCTCAGGGACCAGGGCGCCCTAGGTGGGCCCCGGTCGGCGTTCAGGGTCCGCATTCGATCATGGAAAAGTCAAACATGTGAGAAATCAAAAGTCAAACGTTCAGTCAACTCACCTCGTCCAGTGGCTCGTTGTCGATCACGGCTTGGCGCAGGATCTCGATCCTCGTGAGACGCTCCGGTCGTCGTGAAGGCATGGTGATGGCTAGGTGGGCTCCACTGCACTGAATAGTATCCTAAAATTGACAAAGTGATGAATACAAGTGTCACTTTCGAAGTATATACTCTCGTTGCCTTATTCTTACTTCTTGAAACCCTAATTTTTCCCCTATCATTCATTTTATCATAACTTGGGTTTGAGAGATGTGATTTTCGAGCCGTTTGTTGCGTTGGAATCATATTTTCCTTCTCCTACTCTCGGGATGTTCCAAAAAGTGCTCTGATGAATCCTATTTAGTGAACACCCCTCATCAACACTCTATTACACAATTTGTCGCAAGTAAACATGCTACCCTGTTTCACCTCCCTAAATAAGCAAGTCGAAACAGGGGGGGGCATATAGCTACTCACAGATTTCATCACTTTCCCTAGTAAGCATTAGGTGATTTTTGTGATCTAACGTTTGTTTTGTAGGGTGCGGTTCCTAACTGTGTACTGCAGATACCGCTGGGGGCTTCGTCCGACGACTTATGGATATATCCTTTTTCAAATAATGTTTACGTTTTTGTACTTTAGCTTGCATATGCACGTAGTACTCATATGACTGCTAAAGTGGGGGCTAAATGTAGCGTCGTAAATTGTACGCACTCGCTAGGGTGGTACAATTTCACACCTAGTTTAGCACTCGCCTTAGCGCATTTTGCATTCTGCATTGCATTTCTCCTTAAGCACTTAATTAATCAAATTAATTAGGTCTAAAGTCTTATTTCATCATTCTCTACATCATAAAGTAGGGCCCTTTCACTAAAGCGCGCCCTTCGCATTTTAATCCTCCAATACATCACTTAATCAAAAAACCCTAATTAAGTCCTATTTCGAACTTGGGGGCTTGGTTTCGGGGTCTAAACATCTCGAAATCACCTGTAACTTCGGGATTCTCTCTAAAATTATCATATCCGACAGCCCTGAAAATTTGGTGAAAAGTTGTCGGGACCATGGCGCCCGTGCAACATGGTCCCGGACATTTTTCCCAAAATTTTTGGAGCACGATCCAATCATAAAATAAAGCTTAACCCCAAGAAATTGGCGGGATATTCAATCTCTAGGTCGGCCAAAATACGAAGTTACGACCTAGGGTTTCATACATAAAAGCTCTCTTTCCTCATTTGAAAAGATCCGATTTTTGTTTCTAGGAACTTCATATGCAGCGAAAGAGCAGATCTTTGAAGACTTCAACAACACTCAACATCATTCTATCAAGCATCTATCAAATTCATTCATTCATCCAATTAGGGCTTGGAAGACATTGAAGAACAATAGGAGATTACCGACTGAAGATTGGCTTGTACTCCTCCCTTGAGGGTTGGGTATGATTTCATATTGTTTTCATGTCCTTACATAAGCTTTGATATATCATTTATTTATGCTTTATATCACATTGCATCTTGATTTAGAGCATTTGCATTATCATTTACAAGCAATTAGGGTTTACTTTCTAGGTTGCTCTAGTTTGCTTTCTTGCATTTTGGACCTTGCACACACACTAGGTCTGCACACACAATACATTTTACAAAACAACTTGGCTATTCGTGGAGGTGGAAATCACCAAAGTGGGGGTTTGACTAAGGCAAAACCCTATATAGCCGCCCTTCCCCCTTTTCAGATATTATTGCAGGTTTTGGGATTCGGACGACGCCGCAGGACACAGATTCGGAAAGAGGAGATTGAGACAAAACTCTGTGTGCAATTGCGGCTCAGAAGACTGGGACAGGGGCGCTGGGCGCCCTGGTCCCTGGGACAGAGGCGCTGGGTGCCCTGGTCCTCCAGACAGACAACTTTCCGATAGTTTCCAGACAGTGTTTCAGGGTGCAAAACAGTGGTTTCCGGTGCAGTTTTCAGGACAGTGGCGCCCATGCCCTCGTCCCGAACATTTTCAGTCCGATTTCGACTCTAGGTACATATCTGCATTCTTATTTTATCCTTACATTTACAGCTGTTCTTTGTTTAATCTCAATTCTGCAAACTAGTTACTAGTTCATACTTACATTTTGAGGTTAGGGTTTGAACTTGTATCATTTTAGCTTTCAATTTCAACAAGGGAATAGAAATCCTAATAGATATCCCGTGGCTCTCTTTTTCACCAAAAGAAGTAGCCAATTGTGCGATATCTCTAGGCTCTTTCGTATTCTGCAATGTGTGTCAAAAGGTAGGATTAGGGTACATTGACCTAGTCTCGCTTTTTTCCCCTACACAATCTCCAACTTTCAAAATTAATGAAATATTGTGTACGTACACATATTTCTTAACCTTCTTCTATATTCTCTCCAACATCCCTACATATTAGGATGGACTTGAGTCCACTTGTCCTCTCATGCCTAAATCTTCTCCAACCATCCCTAGATTCCCTCAGTCAGCAACCTAGTCAAGGTGAGATGAGTGACACTTGTCTTTTCCTTCCCCCTTTCTCTCAACCTTTACCTTTTCTCACAACCATCCAAATTTGCAGATCTGATCATGACTATTGATCTAGGCCACATCATCTTATCTTGTCAAAGTCTATAAATGTGGGAGTTTTAGTTGAGAAAGAGTTAGTCTTCAAGTTAGTCTTCAAGTGAGTTTTCAAGTTAACAATTTATGAAAACTTATGCATCTGTGAGTTTAATCTTGAAGCAATTAGCAATTTAGCTTTTCTTATTTAGTATAATCATTTAGCTCTAAATCATTTGCATTGCACATCATAGTATCAGTTAACTATCAAGTATTAGTCCATTCTTCATATGTCATCTTGGAAGCTACCAGTGCTTGTCTGAGAGCAAATCATCTGCAACCAAGAATAGTGGAGTTAGGACACAATGAAAATTAAATCATGAAGGTAAAATAATGTTTTTTTATTTTAATAATTCATTTAATGTAGTTTCATTGGTTGAGTTTGGATTTCCACTAGCATTTCCATTGTATTTTGTGAAACTAACATGTTGCACGTAGTATTCTGATGATGAAATTCAAGTCGACACATTTTGGTGCCCACCGTAGGGCTGGAGCCTTGCATATATCTTTCTAATATCATATCTAGTTCTCACAAAAACAAATTTAACACATTTGTAATCCAAATTCATGCCTGTGTGAGTTCTGACAACACTTTTATTTAATAGGTTAGCACTTTTCTCTTGCAGGTTAGCACATTTGGCATTTAGGTTAGCACTTTTGTCTGCAAATCAATGCTTTTAATCTTCATAGCAGTGCTTTTGTCCCATAGGTTACCGTATGTGTCATTTTGGTTAGCGCTTTTGTTAGTGATTTCTCGCTTCTTAGGTCACAGAGAAGCGCTTTTACATCATAGGTTCACGCCTTTTTCCTCTAGGTTAGCGCTTTTGAGGTGAAAGACAACACATTTGTTAGGAAAATGCTTTTAGTTGCCACTAACAAACTTTTACTACAGGACCGAATGTCCAAGAACTAAATATTTTTAAAATATTGACATATCTATGGGCAGGATTGTTTTTAAGAAAATTTCATGCATTTCCTCACGTGCTTAATTAAGAGTTTTATTTTGGAAATTAACACATCATATCTTTCTCATTTAGCCTAACTAAGGGGATAAATTGACAGCATGCAACTAGCATTTTGAGTGACTTCTTTAAAGTAGTTACACATAGACTTTAGGAGGCTAAAATAAACTTGTGTTTTTTGTGCTTTATGAAGTAGTAGGTAAGTATGCTCTCACCCTCATACAGTGATCAGAAAAATAGACCTACTTTCTTTTATGTGTAACCTTTAGAGGGCCTGCCTTCCACAACTGCCTTGAGGGGGCCAGTGAGAGGGGAATGACCCAAAGTGGAAATGGGATAATACTAAGTCCTTTCTATCCACTCTAAATAAATTATGTTTGTGACAAAAGTCACAAGCAACATGTGCTGATAAGTTCATACCGACATTATGTTTCCCCACAAATCCTATGGAGCGTAAACTCTATAGGCTGGTAACCTTCTTTATTTATAGAGCTAAAAGTGTCGCATGTATGGCCACATGACCAGAAGCCTTTACTAAAAACCACTTGTACTAGTTGCCAAAATCCTTCTAATTGTTGGTGCAGGAGGTCAGACCTCTAAAGCGGCTCACACAAATACGGTTCTTAGTAGAGATATAAAGTTTTCCATGGGGATTTTTCATGGAAATTGGTTCTTGGTTGCCCTGGAGAAGTGAGTGCCAAGGGTGCATCCAGTGGGGTCAAGCATCTAAATATCCGCTTTGAATAGCGTAGCCTCAGGGGAAACCCCTCGTGAGATTCAACAATTATTGTCTCAGCCTGCCATAAGATTTGTACTTTCTTGTGCATTTTGTTTTTCAAACATTGTGTCTTCTATGTCTATAACATGCTCATAATGGTCAAAAATTGAAGAAATTAATCATCTAAAAATGAGAAAAAATCCAATAACTTGCTAGGAAATTTGAAAAGAATATTTGAAACATAGTTAGAGTAGCGCTTTCGAGCAACAAAATAGCGTTTTTATCCCATAAGTTAGCACTTTTGATCAAAAAGGTTACCACAAAGGCTATTTCACATCTGAAACAAAGCATATCAAACCAAAATTTCAAAATCAATATCAAAAAAATTCTTGAGTAGAATTTTCTTTAAACTCTCACACATTTTCAAACTAGTTCAATAACTAGGTCACCAATCCAACAGGCTATTTCCAAAAAGGTTTCCATAACCATAAAACATTCAAAAAGCTATTGATTCAGATATCTTAAGAGAAAAAATCAACATCATTGTTAGTTTCTCATTAGGATATATCAAATCCTCTATCACGAAACTTGATCAATCCACCTTGTGTTCATTAACTTGGATATATCTTTCCTATTTTGAAACTAGGTTATATCAAAATCAGAATTGCGCTCACATTGGAATCAAGCAAACTTGTAAACTATCATATGCTTATATGACTTTTAAGTATTACCTTAAGAAAATAATGTTGTCATTTTGAGTTTGTTGGCATTTTGCATAGAGATTTCATTATTGATATGTTCTCATTGATGTCAATTGACCCGGTAATGGTATTCACGTTATTGTTGATATTGTTGTTTTTGATATTGGCTAGTAATCGGTAAGAAGAGCTTTGTGGAAGATGTTGTAAATTGGTATGTAAAGTTTATAAGTTGAACCGGTGAACTGCTGTAAAGGGTTAAACCTTTCTATGTAATGTAACTAGTAAACCCTATCAGTTGCTAAACACTAACCGATCAAGTTTGTTGTTTTATTATCTGATAAGTGGTAATGATGGAGATGATGGAGACACGTGTGATAATTGTATCAGGATATGGTCAAATTGTTTTGGTGCATTTGTTTTTTGTCTAGGGAAGGAGCAAAGTGGATTGCATCTAATGAACAACGCGTGATGAGTTACAAAGTCTGATGAAGCGGTGATCACAGAGTGGTTGGAATTTTCTTGAAGAGTGTGAAGAGATTGTCATGATTTCTAACGGTCAAGATTTTACCAACTTGTTTGTAATCTCGATGATGAGAATTAGGTTTTTGTTGTGTTACCGACCTAATTGATTTGCATTTAAGGTTGATGAAGTTGTTTGTAAAGGTTGTTGGCAAGATTGATAGAAACTTGTTGAGTGTGTAGTTGCCTAACGAGTGAATGGATCTGCACTTTGAGTGAAGGTAGATTGAAGCTTAGAAGGATATTATCAAGCAAATGTAGTGCTACTCAGACAAATCAAGAGAACCTGTTGTTTTCTAACAATTAGAACAGAAATGAAATCCCTTAATTGGGTAAGCCTTAACAAGCTTGGTTACTCATTAAATCCTCTAACAAGGTGGTCCATTAGCTTGGATTCTTAAATCCTCTAGTGAGGTTACTCCTAATAGGGTATTGTGCTTTTCATCAAGGCATATTTGTAAATCCCTTAACTGGGTGATTCCTAATCGGAATTAGTTCTTAACAGGACTTATTGTAAAGCTTTCATAGGCTTGGCTCTTAACAGGGCAAACTTTAGAAGAGTTCAGATAGCTATCCTCGTGAGTCTCATCTCACCATGGTTTTTACCTATTTGTGTTTTCCATGTATAAACATTTGTGTCAAGTTGTGAATGCCTTTGTGGTTGTGATCTTATTTGTTGATTTGGTTGAATTCTAATAAGGCGTGTTAACTAGAAGCATTGAGAGATGAATATGTTGAGTTATGATTAAGCATTGTTGATGTTTACAAGATTGAAGTTGTTTACTATTAAAGTTGTCATAATAGTTAAACTAGTTGATGTCAAGTATTCTTATGAATATTGATCTTGATTGAGATATGTTTACTTTGTTTGACTGAGTTTAAGTTTGGGAATTTTGTATCAGTTTTTTAATATACTAATTCACCACCCATCTCAGTATTCTACCGGATACTTGTTCTTTCATCATACCATCAATTGGTATCAGAGCATCTCAGGTCCTCTTAATCTAAAAGCCTAACAGCTTGAGAAAAATATCTTGTAGATCATGATGAAGAAAGAAGGTCCAAAGTTCAAGAAAGATAACTATAGAATATGGAGTGACAGAATGAAGATTTACATTAAGAGTCTTGGTAGTTAGTATTGGGATCATATAGGAATTAAGTATATTACACCTAATGGAATCCTGACTGATGATCAGAAGAAAGAAAAACAAGAAAATCACCAAGCATTAGAGGCTATTATCAGTTCCCTGTTTGATGTTGAATTTGTAGATGTTCATGGTCTTGAAACTGCACATGAAGTATGGCAAAAACTTGAAGAGATTTATAGTGGTGATGAACATGTTAAGATTGCCATAGAGGAGAGTTTAAGAGGAAAATTTGATGACATGAGAATGTCTGAAGGTACTAAGAACCTTGCTACCAATCTATGCTATCCGAGTTGCAGCTATTCAGGATCTGAAATCCGTTAATAAGACAAAGGTAACTCTTGACTCTATTATTGGAAAAGTTACAACTTTTGAACTAAATAACTATGATTGTAGTGTACAGAAATCATAATCTTCATTCAGAGCTTCTGTCTATAACCCATATGTGAGAAGAAGTAGAGATACCAGCCATAGCTATGAATCTAGAGCCAACAAAGATACTGAAGATGAAGATAGCATAGTGGAACTTGAAGCATTGTTGGCAAAATGACTACCTAGAGGCACTGGTAAATATAGAGGTAAGCTACCTTTAAAGTGTTTTAAATGCAACAAGATTGGTCATATAATAGCAAATTGCCCTAATGGTGAAAATGAATAAAGGAGAGAAATATTTAAGAAGTACAAGGGTAAAGGCAAGAGAGATTGTCTTGTAGCTATTGACAGTGGTATTACTGATGATGAATCTGATGATGATGCTAGTGAAGATATTGTGTTTGTAGCTATTAAGGAAGAAATACCAGATCAAAAGGCATTAGTATCCATAATGAATAACTCTGATGATTGGATCATTGATAGTGGTTGTTCACATCACATGACCGATGATCGAAGAAAATTTCTTTCCCTGAAGGAATTTGATGGCGGTGTTGTTAGATTTGGCAATGACTCACCCTGTATGGTTAAAGGTAAGGAAGTTATTTCTCTTAATGGGAAGAGCAGTGCTAATGATGTATATTGGGTTGAAGGCCTAAAGCACAATCTTTTAAGTGTGGCACAACTTAATGACAAAGGATACCCACTAGAGTTTAGAAATGGAATGTGCAAAATATTTGACAACAAAGGTGAATTTATTGCAATTGGGAAATAGACTAGAGGTAATCTATTTCATCTCAATCCTAAAGTTAGCAACAATTTGATTGCAAAAATAGATGATATCTGGCTTTGGTATAGGAGATTTTGTCATATAAATTTTGACAATATTGTTAAAGTAAGCAAGTCTAAGATAGCAAGAGGTTTGCCTCAGCTAGACAAATTGATTAATGCTCTTTGTAAAGAATGTCAGCTAGGAAAGATGACTTCTTCAACTTTCAAGAGAAAGGCTTTCTCAGGAGAGCACTTGTTAGATTTGGTTCATACAGATCTATGTGGACCAATAAGAACAAGAAGCATTCAAGGTGATAGATACTTCATGATCTTCATTGATGATTGTTCAAGGATGATGTGGGTCACATTCTTCAAGGATAAGAATGAAGCTTTTGGTAAATTCAAGGCATTCAGAGCCTTAGCTGAGAAAGAGAGTGGCAAAAAGATAAAATGTCTAAGAATAGATCAAGGTGGTGAATTCACTTATGTGGAGTTCACTAAGTATTGTGATGATAATGGTATCGAGCGGCAACTTTCTGCACCAAGGACACCACAATGGAATGGTATAACAGAGAGAAACAACCAGTCAGTGGTTGAAGCTACTAGGACTATGTTGATACAAGGAGGTATAGAAAAAATATTTTGGAAAGAAGCTGTAAGTACAACTATCTACACAATGAACCAAGTTCTAGTGAAAAGAGGTAAGGACAATTCCCCATATGAGTACTGGTATGGGAGATCACCTGATGTTAGCTATTTTAAGATATTTGGAGGCAAATGTTTTATTAGAAGAGGTGATTACATAAGCAAATTTGAAGCTAAGAGTGATGAAGGCATATTTCATGGCTATTCGACCAAGAGTAAGGCCTATAAATGCTTCAACAACTGAACATAGAGAATTGTTGAGAGTGCTAATGTTCGTGTAGATGAATGTCCTGAACCTTTAGAAGGAACCAGTTCTGAGAAGAAGGATGAAGATCCTTGCATTTTTCTTTTGGAACCTGAAACTGTTAAATCAGAAACTGGTAAAGCAAATCGAGATGTACTTGTTCAACCAGAACAAATAAATTCAGAGGAAAATGATAATGAAGAAACTAAACCTGAAGAAAATGATCATGTTATTCCTAGGTATGTGAAACTGAATCACAGTCCTGAACAGATAATTGGGGATAAGGATGTCAGTATACTAACTAGAAGGAGAATAAGAGTGAACTCTTGCATGATCTCCACCTTTGAACCTAGAAGTGCTAAGGAGGCATTTGGTGATGATCATTGGGTGAAAGTTATGGAGGAGGAGTTGGATCAAATTGAGAAGAACAACACTTGGACCTTGGTACCCCAATCGGTAAACAAGAATGTTATAGGTACTAAATGGGTGTTCAGAAATAAATTAAATGAAGATGGTGTTGTAGTTCACAATAAGGCAAGATTAGTATGAAAACATAATGCACAAGAAGAAGGAGAAGATTATGGAGAAACTTTTGCACCAGTAGTAAGACTGGAAGGTGTTAGAAAATTACTTGCATTTTCAGATCATAAGAAGTTCAAGTTATACCAGATGGATGTTGTCTGCATTCTTGAATGGGATACTAGAAGAAGAGGTTTATATAGAGCAGCCTAATGGTTATGCATTGACAAATAAGGAAGACATCGTATGCAAATTGCATAAAGCTTTGTATGGATTAAAGCAGGAACTTGGAGCATGGTATGAACGACTTCATACTCATCTGATGAGGATAGGCTTTGCTAGAACTAGTGATGACAACAACATTTATCTCAAGTCTAAAGGAGATGAAATACTGATCAGTGAAGTATTTGTAGATGACATTATATTTGGAGGTAATGATGACATGAGTAATTGTTTTGCAGATGAAATGAAGAATGAATTTGAGATGTCATTAGTAGGGGAAACAAATGTTTCCATAGGCTTACAGATACAACATATGAAGAATGGTATTTTCATTACTCAATCCAAGTATGTGAAAGAGGTTTTGAAGACTTTTAGTATGAGTGACTCTAAACTAGTTGGAACCCCAATGGTTACAGGTTGTAAATTGTGCAAGGAAGATGCATCTAAGTCTGTAGATGAAAAGGAATACAGGTCAATGATTGGAAAATTACACTATGTTGTTCCAGTCGACTGGATATTGCCCATGTAGTTGGTATTGTTGCTAGATTTCATAAGAATCCAAAGGAGGCACATCTGATGGAAAGCAAGAGAATTTTTAGATATCTAAAAGGTACTGTTGACTATGGGTTATGGTATCCATATGGTGGAAATTATGATTTGAAAGCATACATAGATACTAATTGGGTAGGAAATATTGATGACCAAAAGAGTACTACTGGTGGAGCATTCTTTCTAGGTGGAAGGCTAGTTTCATGGAGTAGTAAAAAGAAGAGTTGCACTTCACAATCTACTGTTGAAGCTAAGTATGTAGTAGCTTATATGAATTGCACACAAGCTATGTTGATGAGGCACATTTTGGAAGGTTTGAAGATGGAAATCTCAGAACCAATAAAGATTTTGTGTGATAATACAAGTGCAATAAACATTTCTAAAAATCATGTTTTGCACGCAAGGACTAAGCACATTGAATTGAAATATCACTTCTTGAGCAAAAAATTTCAAAGTAAAGATGTTATCTTGGAGCATGTTTCTACCAAGGAGAAGCTTGCAGATATCTTTACCAAACCTCTGCCTAAGGCCACTTTTGAGTATCTTAGAAGTCAATTGGGGGTTGTCCCTCTTCATGAAGTTAGTTGAGCATGATGCTAATTGCATCAATCCCTGAACCACTTGCAAAAATTTACATGGATTGATGAAGAATTGGATGTATTCCATAGGGGGAGCATCAAGTTGCAGAATGATGTTGATGCACAGTGAGAGTGGAATTACATGTTTTACTTTCACTTTGGCATTTTTGTCAAAGGGGGAGAAGAATTATGTGATTGAGGAGAAGAATTATGTGTCTGATTAGGCGAACCAACGATAGACAAAGCAAGGTGAATACTTGGTAATGTAAACCAAGATTCCTATTCACCAGTCTCAACAGCAATCAAAGGCATTGATATTTGTATTACCATCAATTCCAAAGGGGGAGATTGTTGGCATTTTGCATAGAGATTGCATTAATGATATGTTGTCATTGATGTCAATTGAACCGGTAATGGTATTCATGTTATTGTTGATATTGTTGTTTTTGATATTGGCTATTAACCGCTAAGAAGAGCTTTGTGGAAGATGTTGTAAACCGGTATGTAAAGTTTGTGAGTTGAACCAGTGAACCGGTGTAAAGGGTTAAACCTTTCTATGTAATGTAACCGGTAAACCCTATCAGTTGTTAAACCCGAACTGATCAAGTTTGTTGGTTTATTATCTGATAAGAGGTAATGATGGAGATGATGGAGACACATGTGATAATTGTATGAGGATATGTTCAAATTATTTTGACGCATTTGGGAAAGTGCAAGGTAATGAATCACAAATTCGTGGAAGTCCGCGCATTGGAAAACACACTCTTAAAAATAGGGGCCTGTTTATGCTTTGGGCCCCTAAGTCAAAAGGTAAAGGGGGCCCGAAGTGAAAATAAATGGGGCCCCGTTTTGTTCTAAAACGGGGGCTCGCTTTTAAATAAAACAAGGGCCCATTTTTTAAAAATGAGCCCCTGTTTCTAAATCGTATTTTACCCTTTTTTTTGGGCATTTTTTTTCATTTTCACCCTAGAAGTGAAGTGAGAACAGGAGATAAAAAATGGCCCCCCGTGCTATGTATTCCATTTCAATCCTCCACCACTATCCTAGGTACACATTCAATCATCTATTTTCAAATTTTGTAATTTTGTTGTATAGTTTTCCTGTTTTTTGAGTATTATTTAGATTTTTGTGGTATTATTTTAGTTTTTTTTAAAGTAGCCTATAAATTAAAAAAATTACATTTGTAAATTCTTAGTTTTGATCTGAAATATTCTTCAACAATTAACGCTAATCAACAAATTTACAAATCAAAACCAAATCTAGATAGCTAACAAAACAAAATATCAAATTTACAAGATACAAGATATCTCAGAAACAATAAAACCAAAACCAAATCGAAACAAAACCGAAACTAAATGGAAATCAAAATGAAAACCAAAACCAAATCGAATCAAAATCGAAACTAAATGGAAATCAAAATGAAAAACAAAAACAAAACTGAAACTAAATGGAAATCAAAACCAAATCCAAACCAAACCAAAACTAAATGGATGTATCAAAACCAAAACCAAAATGAAATATTCATTAAGAATTAGCCATTGACATAGTCAAGTTATTATAGATCTGATAACTATTTTCCTATTATTCCATGACGTGACATAATGGGACCAATTACGGACCTATTATGGAATGTCATGGCATAATAGGACATATTATGCCATCATGTCATATTAAGGCATGTCATGGCATAATAGGAATACATAATAGGACACATTATTCCATGATGGCAAATTATATTCCTATTATACCATGTCATGGTATGATACGACCAACTATGGACCTATTATGCCATGTCATGGCATAATAGGACACATTATGTCATGATGGCATAATATGTCCTATTATGCCATGGCATTGCATAATAGGTCCATAGTTGGTCATGTCATACCATGACATGACATAATAGGACCTATTATGCCATCATGGCATAATAGGTCCTATTATTCCATGAAATGGCACAATAGGACCGTTAAATGTTTATAGGAATTATTTTGTTTAGGTATTGGGCCTTTCAACCAATAAATTAAAAAATTTAACCACTTGTAGCAAGCCACCATCCCAATTCCTTAAACTGAACATATGTACCAAAATTGTTCTTAATCCTCATTAGGCAAAACAAAAGTTACCACTATTAGTATAACCTTAAAAGTAATTAACATTACTCTTCAAATTTTAGATATCAAAGTTTAGGCTTAGGTTTATGCCATGATGGCATAATATGTCATCTTATGCCATGACATTGCATAATAGGTCCATAGTTGGTCCTATTGTATCATGTCATGGAATAATAGGACCTATTATGCCATGATGGCATAATAAGTCCTATTATGCCATGATGGCATAATAAGTCCTATTATGCCATGGCATTGCATAATAGTCCTAGCATAATAGGTCCATAATAGGACCTATTAAGCCACGACATGACATGATTTTCTTGAATTGCCAACTTCATCATCTAATTCATCTCCAACACTGAATTGCTAATTCTACATGTTTACTTAGTATGATAGGACCTATTATATCATTTCATTGCATAATAGGACCTATTATGCCATGACGGCATAATAAGTCCTATTATGCCATGACATTCCATAATAGGTCCATAGTTGGTCCTATTATATCACGTCATGGCATAATAGGACCTATTATGCCATGATGGCATAATAAGTCCTATTATGCCATGATATTGCATAATAGTCCACCTAATATTCCATCATGGTATAACAGGTCCATAATAGGACCTATTAAACCACAACATGACATGATTTTTTCGAATTGCCAACTTCATCATCTAATTCATCTCCAACACTGAAGTGCTAATTCGACATGTTTACTTAGTATGATAGGACCAATTATGGACCTATTATGCCATGTCATGGCATAATAGGACCTATTATATCATGTCATGGCATAATAGGACCTATTATGCCATGATGACATAATAAGTCCTATTATGCCATGACATTGCATAATAGGTCCATAGTTGGTCCTATTATATCATGTCATGGCATAATAGGACCTATTATGCCATCATGGCATAATAGGACCTATTATGCCATCATGGCATAATAGGTCCTATTATGCCATGATATTGCATAATAGTCCATGTCATAATAGGTCCATAATAGGACCTATTAAACCATGACATGACATGATTTTCTTGAATTACCAACTTCATCATCTAATTCATCTCCAACATTGAAGTACTAATTCAACATGTTTACTTAGTATGATAGGACCAGTTATGGACCTATTATGCCATGTCTGTGGCATAATAGGACCTATTATATCATGTCATGGCATAATAGGACATATTATGCCATGATGACATAATATGATTTTATCGAATTGCCGACTTCATCATCTAATTCATCTCCAACACTAAAGTACTAATTCGACATGTTTACTTAGTAAATGACCACTTAGAGAGGTTACCATCTAATATATTAGTACTATTCCAACACAGAGTACTAATGTAACATGTTTACCAAAACCGTGACTTAATTATTTTTTATATAATTTACTTTATATATGATCTTATTTTACTTTTTTTACAAGTTCATGTATGGAATATTTTATATTGATTTTAATATTTGATGCATTTTACAAGAAATGAATGCATTAATTTGAATATATAATATATTTATGAACTTTCATTGAAAGTTTTTATTAAGTTTTGTGCGTAAATTTTATATTTAAAGATTCAATAGTATGTACATGTATATTTTTTTAAGTTCAATATTATATTATATTTCATATGTATCTCATTCAATAACGTAGAAATGTTATTATTTAACATTGCATAATAGTCCACCTATTATGCCATCATGGCATAATTGGTCCATAATAGGACCTATTAAGCCATGGCATGACATGATTTTCTTGAATTGCCAACTTCATCATCTAATTCATCTCCAAAATTGAAGTACTAATTCGACATGTTTACTTAGTAAATGACCACTTAGAGAGGTTACTATCTAATATATTAGTACTATTCCAACACAAAGTACTAATATAACATGTTTACCAGAACTATGACTTAATTATTTATTATATAAATTACTTTATATATGTTGATCTTATTTTACTTTTTTTACAAGTTCATGTATGAAATATTTTATATTGATATTAATAGTTGATGCATTTTACAAGAAATGAATGCATTAAATTGAATATATAATAGATTTATGAAGTTTCATTGAGATTTTTTATTAAGTTTTGTGCGCAAATTTAATATTTAAAGATTCAATAGTATGTACATGTATATTTTTTTTAAGTTCAATATTATATTATATTTCATGTGTATCTCATTCAATAACATAGAAATGTTACTATTTATAAATGTTTTTTTTAAAACTAAAATAGATTCTTCTTTGACATAGAGTTGTATATAATTCATGTATATCTTTATATATGTAGGAGCTCTTTGTTATCATGGATTTCTTTGACATAGATGAATTATTAGGTGAAAATCCCCCATCGCAACCCCCTCCTCCTCCACCTCAACGTCCACCTCCACCAAGACCACCACCACCACCACCACCTCCACCCCCTAGATTGGATGAAATTCGTTTAAGAGAATGAATTAATAAAAACATGTGTATGTGCTCATGTTCATTATATCATGTTTCTTATCTTGTATATAGGATGGCACAACTATCGAGCATATAGTACATGCAAAACAAGTTACTAGAGTTGATGTGCACACACAAATGGTAAGTTTGTAACTCAACTTATGAATTCCAACTATATTTGATAAATGATTATCTTTTAATAGTTAATTTCAAGTATTTTAATATTGTATTTTCCTTGTACAACATGAGATAGGTGGATCTGGTCCATGTTCCGAGAAGAAGAGACCACGAGATGTTATTGATGAGAGCACTTAGATTTTACTATTTATTTGGCTCTGATATGATGTAGATGTACTATTTTATATGATATGTACTTTTTATGGACTTTACACATTTGTTTACACGTGTAATTATTTTTTAACATTGTATATATTGTCTTGGACATGCACATACTTTATATATATGGATAGTTGCATAATAGAATTAGATCATATATATTTTGTGCATACTTTATATATTTTGTGTACATTAGATATTATGTGGAGTTCATCACGTTACCATCCAAATATATATATATATATATATATATATATATATGGATTAGATATTAAATGGATTATGTGGACTTGAAATTTTATCTATGGAATTTTATTTAAATAACTTGTGATTAGATAAACTAAAGGTGTACATCATGAACTAACAATGATGATAAGACCAAAGCATCAAAACATGTCTTATAATTATAACATATGTTAAACTAAATTAAAAAGTATGAATCATCATAGATACGCAAAATATATAATTACCATTACAATAATAATGATGATAAGAGAAAAGTATCAAAACAAATATATTGAATAGATCTTTATTAAAACATAATTATCTCATTCATAATTTGACCAATAGTCTCTCATTTATGTATATTACACAAAGTGTAATCAAGCAGACCTATCTAAAATTAAAAAAAAATAGTCTATTTAAATTATAATAATAAGGATTTTTATCTCTCAAAATACAACATAAAGTATGCACAAACAATAGTAGTCATTGAGACCAAGTCTACTCTAAGAGACCTCGAAAAAAAATACATATGATTAGTTTTTATAATGAGGATGCATTGAATTTAAAATACAACATAAAGAATACATCACGACTCTTCAAAGGGATTTGCCTTAAGGGTACAAAACTTTAACTTACTTGTAATTATTCAAAATGATACATAAAGTATGCGCAAATAACTTGGTTTTCTTTGATGCCTTCTACTTGTGGTAGACCTGAAACAAAATTACTAGATTATATTTTATAACTATGATGCATGATTTAAAATGCTATATAAAATATACATCACAACTTTTAAAAGGGAGGTGGATTAAGGGTTCAAATTATAACTTACTTGATATTCATTCTGTTATACCATTTGCATCCTCTCTCTTTTGCAAAATATCTATAATTGTCTTGTGCTCTTCCATAGAGAGAGTCCATAATTGTTTATTAGAAGGTCTTTCATGATATCTATCCATTTTTATATTAGTTGCCACTACCAAATGCAAGTAATGTATAATATTCTTCTCTAATTCATAATCTTTAAATGTGGGCAATCCATTCTTTCTTGTTAGATATTTGCGTAGCCAGGTGCCAACAACAACCACAGATCCTATTGGATAGTCATAACCATCATCATCTACTCGAGGAGTGGTTAGCTTATGTTTTGGCTCTACACATCGAGCCAACCAATACTCTGTCCCCTCTTCATTGTCCTCTGGTGCAACAATAGCATAGACATGTCCTGTGCACAAAACAATTTTATTTTAATATTTAATGAGAAATAAAAACAAAAATATACACTATAAGATTTCATATATATGTACTATTTAATAAATCAAAACAAATTTCAAAAATAATTTTACCTTGTTGTATAAGATCTGAAATGTGATCATAGTCATTTGATGCAAACATCTGATCCATATCTTCATCAGTTCTTTCATGTGGATCATTTGCATCTATGGGTATCAATGATTTGTGTTTCCATTCTTCAACCCATTCTTTATTCTCACAAAATCCCGACTCTCCGAAAACACAAAACTGACAAAAGAAAGCAAGCTCCCTTGTGAATATAGTCCATGTGTTTGGATTAGAGCTCTTAAATGATGCCATTTAGCTGATCCAATGATGGTATTACAATCATGTCTAATAGGAATACTATCTTCCTCTACCAACCAGAAGAAACGTCGAATTGCAGAGTTCTTAGTTGATCCTTTTGACAACTCTGAATTGCACCAATCTACAACTGCACGAGCATCTTTGAATTTCATTGCATCCTCAAATTTCAATTGTTCTCTAGCAAGAGCTCTTTTTACATAGGCACTATCTCCACCGCGTTCCCCCTTGCCATGTCCCACTTCAAACAAACACCATAAATGTTGGACATTAGTTTTCTTGTGAACTTTGCATAACCAATAAAACATTCTTGCATTTTTTATTTGTCTAGTGTAGTTATCTGACCATATCATATGTTGTTTCATATCAATTTCTCTTTCCTTAAGATTATCATGAAATACCTCGAAGCAATGTTGAACAAACTCTGACGAGTGTAATCGATTGTCACTAACATAGAAATGATAATCCCTCAAAAAAAAATTGTTATCTTTTGTACTGTCATGGTCATGTCTATATATAATGTGCACAAATATGGCCACTTGCACTGAGTTATAGTAATGTGATTGAGTTTCCTCTTGTGGTTTTAGAGTATAATTTTATGCAAAATCCACAACTGATACTATTGTTCCAACTGGAAAAGTGTTTTTGCATATGCGAAACTGTCCATCAAGCCACCAGGCATGTTGGGAATGTTTCACATATTTTGGAACAATATGACTTTTAAACTCACTGATAAATGCATTCACACTATTCTATTCTGTAATCAATTCTAAACGTTTCCCCATCTTTCCATCCTTTAGAGGATATTCTATATTTTTAAATCTCCTAACATCAGCCATTTTTTGTCCAAACTCAAATCAAACATGTCCATGCAAACATTCACCTATCAAAGAATAGTTCCCACATAAATTGCAAAGGCCATAAATGCATGAACTGGAAAAAAATAATTGCTCATTAGGTGGTTTACAAAATAAACTTGCAATAAAATCTTTTATAGTTTCAGGTGGAACATAAACACCACAATCCTGCAAAAGATCATTACCATGCAACATACAACGTATATATCAAAAAACATCATAATAGTAACGAAACTAAACATGAGTTTTACAACAACAAGATATTCTTTATTTATTGATTTTAACATACCAAGGTTTGCATTTTTCAAATGATCTTTGACTAATTCATAAATTCATTAACACAGATTCATCACTAGATTTTTTAAAGAATTCAGTTTGAGTCATGTCAAGAATATGTTTTGGATGAGGATCACAAATTTTTGACCCCACCCTTAACTTTAAAACATCTCTAGCATTTGATGAAACTCTAGAGTTATCATGCCAAAATTTTGCAGTTAATTGTTTAGTTTCATCATTTAATTTCATGTCCAACCTTTGAAGTCTACCACTAAAACTCCAACAATGGTTTAGTGGATCAATTTTAATTGTGTCTGTTCTTTTGGCCACTCTTTACAAGGTTCTATCATGTAAGTTTAAATAGCCAATTATATCACTTAACATTCTTTTACTAACAATTGTTTTGTCAACTATAGCAGTTGTTATAACTGTACATGCCACATTCTTATCTTTAGATCGACTTATTTTTCCGATAGAATCGATGGCACTAGCAACAGTAGATACAACTTGCTTATATGATTCATATTTTCTTTTTGGTTTTGCATAAATACCTATTTTTTCATGACTAGGCATTTTTAACATTTTTATTAATTGTAGCATTAATTGACATCGGAATCGTAACTTTTTATTATAGAAAAATTGTTTATATAATCTATTCGCATGTGTTTTGATTTGTCTCCAAGAAACTAACCCATTAAGATTATCTAGCACATTGCTATCAATAGTAAAAAAATTACATTCATTTTCTTTCAGAGAGGGTGGTGTAATATTTTCAATTTTTATTTCTTTTCGTATTGGTGTATGAAATTTATATCCAGTTTCATTTAAATCAGCAATTTGATTGGCATCATAGTCTTGGGGATTTAAAAACATACCAGGATTCACATCCACATGAACATTTGCATCAACAATCATACCCATGTTTGGTTCTACATTTCTTGCGTCCATCATGATCTCTTCAATGGTCTCATCTACAACAGGCACTGAACTAGATGCTTCAGAAGTGTTATTCAATTGTCATTGTTGTGATCTTTGATCTCTTTGGCATTTTGCCTCCTTCTCTTTTTGTGCTTGAATTTCATCCGCTGTCATTGTCTTCCTTTATTTCTTTTGACGTTGCTCAGAACACATCTTTACAAATTCCTCTTCAAAAAAAAAACCTTTTTACCAACTTCTTTAGAAATTTGTGTAAAAATATTAAAAAGTACTCCCAAATATTGTAAAAAATGTTTGTCAGTACGGATTTCAATGATAGTGTGGTAAATTGATGTAATCTATCTTTTTTTTACAGTAACGGTTATTTAGGAATGGACCCCCGTTTTAAAAATGGGGGCCCATTATTTAAAACGAGGGCCCGTTCCTAAATCCAACAGTTAAAAAAAGGAACAGGCCCCCGTTTTGAAAACGAGGGCCCATTCTCTAGAAGTTGATTCCACAACCCACCACTTGGCTCAAGATTAGGCCTAGGATAGGCCTGGGATAGCCACACTTGAGACATGGACCTGGAAATTCAAATCTCCATGAATGAAAGCACAAATATGAACTTCTGAAATAGTTTTCGTGCCTGTAATTAGAGAATTTTTATACGAAATTAAAACCCATTTTAGATTATATTGTCTAGATTATAAATATGTAAATTTATTTAAAAATTGATTATTTTAACTATTTTTTATTTAATTTATACTAAATCAGGTCCAGAAACTTGAAATATTAACTAATTTTGTTAATTTAATAAATTTTTTATTTTAATGAATTTTGAAAAAAAACATTATGTCATCAATCTACACAAAATTATTTTCTATTTAAAAACAAATAAAAAAATGTTAAGTTTACGTCAAAATTATGTGGGTCGTAGACGTCAAATTTTTAAAAAGATAATCACGGTCATTAAAAAACAAAAACAAATAAATTTAAACAAAAAATACAGAAAAATATGCTCGTCAATATTTAGTGTGTTACAAACCATTTCCCAAAACGGTTTGAGAAAAAAAATTTAATTGTGTCAAAAAGTGTGGGTCATACACATGCATGATATGGTCTTGAAACAGGCATTTTTATAACATAGTTTTTAGAACTCCATTCAAAAAGTTATTTTTTATTATGTGGGTATTAAAATAAATTACATATTTGGAAAGTAAATTTAGAGGGCTATCTTTTATATTGCTAAATTTTTCCAAGATTCAATCTCCAAATGTTTCAAAAATTAAGCTCAAATGAGATAATCTGAAAATCAGGGAAAACACTTCCACTTTTTGGCTAAAAAGTCGACTCAGCTTCTTGTACTGACCCATTTGCTTTTTGTCTAGGGAAGGATCAAAGTGGATTGCATCTAATGCACAATGCATGATGAGTTACAAAGTCCGATCAAGTGGTGATCATGGAGCGGTTGGAATTTTCTTGAAGAGTGTGAAGAGATTGTCATGATTTCTAACGGTCAAGATTGTACCAACTTGTTTGTAATCTTGATGATGAGAATTAGGTTTTTGTTGTGTTACCGACCTAATTGATTTGTATTTAAGGTCAATGAAGTTGTTTGTAAAGGTTGTTGGTAAAATTGATAGAAACCTGTTGAGTGTGTAGTTGCCTAACCAGTAGATGGATCTGCACTTTGAGTGAAGGAAAATTGAAGCTTAGAAGGATCTGATCAAGCAAATGTAGTGCTATTTAGACAGATCAAGAAAACCTGTTGTTTTCTAACATTTACAACATAAGTGAAATTCTTTAACCGGGTAAGCTCTAACAAGTTTGGTTACTCATTTAATCCTTTAACAAGGTGGTCTGTTAGCTTGGATTCTTAAATCCTCCAGAGAGGTTACTCCTAACAGGGCATTGTTCTTTTCATCAAGGCATATTTGTAAATCCCTTAACCGGGTGATTCCTAACCATAATTAGTTCTTAACAGGACTTATTGTAAAGCTTTAACAGGCTTGGCTACTAAGAGGGTGAACTTTAGAAGAGTTCAGATAGCTATCCTTGTGAGTCTCATCTCACCATGGTTTTTACATATTTGGGTTTTCCACGTATAAACATTTGTGTCAAGTGGTGAATGATTTTTTGGTTGTGATCTTATTTGTTGATTTGGTTAACTTATGATAAGGCATGTTAAGTAGAAGCATTGAAAGATGAATATGTTGAGTTATGATTAAGCATTGTTGATGTTTACAAGATTGAAGTTGTTTACTGTTAAAGTTGTCATACCAGTTAAACTGGTTGATGTCAAGTATTCTTATGAATATTGATCTTGACTGAGATATGTTTACCTTGTTTGACTAAGTTTGAGTCTGGGAACTTTGTATCATTTTTTCAATATACTGATTCACCCCCCCTCTCAGTATTCTACCAGATACTTATTCTTTCATCATACCATCAAAGAAAACCCAATTATAAAGCTACTTAGAAAATGATAAGATTCTTGTATATCAATCACAAGATCTTATTATAACATAGGACATTCCTATACCATTTTTGTCACTATTTACATGGTTGTGGGATAGAATTTGATGAAGAAATTTTGCAAGGACGTTCTTTTCAACAAAGAGATGCTTTATGACAATGAAAAAAAAAGGGTGGTGAGATCAACAAAGCATACCTTCCTAAACCAATAATCACCTATTGAGTTGTCTTTAGAAAACTTCAGAAATTTTGAAACAATCACATGCCAGTTTGGAGTAGAGCTCAATATGAACAACTCAAAAAACAACAAAAATAAATGGAAGAAGAAGACAATTCAACGTTCCACACTTTTGGGTATACGACTGTTGATTAAGAAGCAATCAATAACACCATTAGAGACCTTGAGAAATATTTCAAATTTGATAGACTAATGGAAAAATTATTAGCAAAACAAAAAGAAAAATATCTTTTGATGTTGGCAAAATTAGGAGCTAAATTGCCACAAGACTTTAACATGGAAGGCTTGAAACAAGATGCAGAGACAAGTAATACTCAAAACACAGATGATCCAAATAACTTAGATATAAACAAAAAAATCCATGAAGAAATAAGAAAAGAGCATGATGACACAAGAAGAGAACATAGTGATAGAAGAGCTTATGAAGAGACAAGGAGAAACCATATGGATAATCCATTGTTAAATCTCACTCAACAAATACAAACTCTACAACAAGAGATACAAGGTATGCAAAATGGAACAAGCTCCAAGAAGTATTCATTGGAAGATATCTACCAGTATCCTTTTGATAAAAGTTTGACTATGATACCATTTCCATAGCATTACGAGATCCCTAAATATGATAAATATGATGGAAAATATGATCCTCAAGATCACATTAGGGATTTTTGTACTATGAGTATGGAATTTTCACATGATGAAACTTACTTGATGCATCTATTCCCTAGGAGTTTAAATGACCAATCAATGGAATGGTTCTCCAGGTTACCATCTGGAACCAAATCTTTTGAAGAACTCATGATTAGATTTATTTCACAATAATCCTACAATGTAAGGAATGAGATAAAAATGCTGGACTTATGCAATGTTAAACAAAAGAATGGTGAATCTTTTATGATCTTCTTGCAGCGATGGTAACAAATGTTTAATAGGTATCCAAGAGATGTACCTGATCAAGAAAAGATGGACATATTCACTGATAATCTTATCAGTGAAATGAGTTATCGTCTAAAAATGCAATGTCCTCCTTTCGCCAAGATGATTGAAAATGGTCCAAAAATATAAGAAGTGATGGTAAAGAAAAGAGAGCTAAAACTTTACAATAATTCTTACAACAATAATAACAACAATCATATAACAACAACAACAACAACAATGACAAACAATAATGGAGCAAATGATGACAGTAATGCTATAAAATAACAACCAATCTTTAATCTATCAAGTTAGATCCCAAGCAATAACAATCAAGAAAACAATAAATACAAGTCTTTCTTCTCCAATCCTTGTAGGAAATTCATAGACATTGGAGAACCCTTGGAATCATCTTTGAAAACTTTTCTTGTGAACAAACTGATTATTTTACCAGAAGTAAGAAGTTATGAACCACAAATAAAACCAAATTGGTGGAACGACAATCATTTTTGCAATTACGGTTAGAATAAAGGACACCAAACTAATGATTGTCAAAGATTGAAACACCTTATCCAAGATTTAATCGATAATTGAACTATCATAGTGGATAGCCATAAGACAAATGAATCACACCTAGCCTTCAAAACTCCGCTTCCAAACTATGAAAAAGGTGAACAATCTAAATCAAAAGATGATAAAGGAAAAGCCAAAGTGAACTACACTTATACATATGATGATGGTAAATCTCATCATCGTTAAAGATAACACACCTTCAGAACCAATCAATGTTATTATGAGAAGCAAAGAGAAGGTCACATTTCCAGGTATAAAAAATGAATCAACCTCCACTTCACGACAATATAACATAGTGGAACAATTACAAAGAATACCTACTCAAATATAAATTATAGAGCTTCTCAAAGTTTCCCCTATGCATAAGGAAATTTTAGAAAAATCTCTAATGGAAACAACAATTTCAAAAGACTTGGATGCAGATCAGTTCAAAACATGGTGGGACACCTTATAGCCCCTCATTTATTATCATTTTCTGAAAATGATGACGCATCCTTGCAACATCCTCACAATTCTCCCTTAAATGTTGAAGCCACCATTAATAAAACTCATGTCAAACATGTACTCATAGATGGTGGAGTTGGGTTAAACATTTGTGCATTATGTTTAATAAAGGCTCTGGGATATTCAAAGCATGCAATAGATCAAAAGAAGAAAAAAACCATTCAAGCTTATGATGAAGAGGAGCATTCTTCTAAAGGAAATGTGGTGTTACCAATCAAAAAAAGGACCTGTGGAAAGGAATACATTATGACAAGTTTTAGATTTGAATCTCTCTTATAACATTCTTCTGGGAAGGCCATGGATTCACAACATGCAAGCAGTTCCTTCTAGGTATCACCAATGTGTAGAGTTTCCTCATGAGGGACAAGAGGTCACTATATTTTTAGACTCTAGCCAATATTGCAATAATCAGAAGCCAACACAAGATACAAGAGTTCCACATAATAGAGAATCATTATATCCTACCAAAGAAATTCAAGAAAAGTTATGGGAAACCTTCAAGAAAAAGCTCAATTTAAATGATGAAAGAATGGGAAAATAATATTTGCATAATTTTCTACTTTCACCTAAATCATATGGAAAGCCTACAAATATCAAACCTTTGAGCTTAGAAAAATCAAAAGAAATGTTTAATGGAGCATTTGTTAGAGCTGGAACACTTGCATAAGATACTAAAGACAAGGACATTCTTGGTTGGTTGTACAAAGATGAAAATGAAACTATAGCAACAAGTGCAGAAGTCAATATTCCCACAGACCAATATGGTAATGGTTATAAGATCATGCAAAAAATGGGATATGAAGGGAAATGAACAATTGGTAAGCAACATCAAGGTATTTCAGAACCTATTTGTCCTCACTCGCAATCTAAAGAAGATAAATTAGGACTTGGATATCTAAAATTAAATCAAAAGCAACATAATTATCAATAGCAAAAGTGGAAAAAGAAATTAGTTTGTAAAGAAGAACAATGGCAAGAAAACCTACATCAAGCAGCAGAAATAGTAGCCAATAAGAAAATACAAGAAGAACATGAGAGACAACAAGAAGTACTTGCAATCAAAAGAGAATAAGAATCTTGTAAACAAGTTCAAGAAATACGAGCAAATGCTAAATCTGAACAAGATATTCTAGAAGTAGTAAAACCAGAGATGACAAAAATCAGGGAACTATTTGCATCATACAATATTCCTATATGGCACAATGGTGTAATCCTAGACAATGGTTGAAAGATAGATTCAAATGAATATGAGTGGGGTCCAGATGTATCATCTAGTGTATCAAGTGAAGAAAAGAATGAAGATCAAGCAACTATCATAAATGAAGACATGTCTTTTACAAAACAAAGGATAGAGTTAGAAAGAAGACAAGAAGAACTCAGAATCCAGAGAAAAGAGGCATATACAAGACAACAAAAAAAAGAGGATGAAAAAGACCAAGAAGGAACACCATAAGAAGCACAAACATATATGGATCAAGCATAAAAAAATATCAAATTTCTACCAAATGAGGAACAATCTGTACCAAGGTATGGAAGAAGCATATAAGAACTAAGAGATAGTCAATTAGGATTGACTATTAGTCCAGAAGAAGCTAAGTTCAAGAGAAGACAAAAGGTAGCAAAAGAAACTTCTATATCATGTACACAAGTATGTCAAATTCAAAATACAAATGAATCTATTAAAATTAATCAAGAAGGAACTTGCAGTACTAAAGATGTGTGTGTTGATATAATCCATTCGTTTAAGGGAAAAACTTCAGATGAAGAGTCACTTGAGTGTGAACTACAAAATACTAATACTGATTTTGTTACAACTGATTGGAGAACACTTGGGAGAGACTATCCTCAAGATCATTCTATCTACGAAATTACCTACTCTATGCCAAATTATGACTATTATGTCATAAACCTTGAAGAACCTAACAATGACGATGACTATGACTTACCCCTTCTTCATCCAAAACTAATTGATTGGGATAACCTAGAAAACCCTAAATTGGATGTCTTTTCCAGTGACCATGACTTAGTTGTGTATCTTAATGTTTTCAAACCCATAGCACCTAAGATATCTTCCATTTCAGAATCAAGTAACGTTTCTTGTAGTTAGGAGAATGCCAAACTTTACAGTCGCAAAATTGAAATAAAACAAGGAAAACTACCTAGTATTGAAAACCATTTTATGGCAACACTAGATCAATCAAAAGGAAAAATAAAGGACGTATCTGATGGTGAAAACCTCTTTGAGGAACCAGAAGATGGAAAGTTTGACATCCTCCCTGCGTATTTTTTAAGAGAGATATGCTATTCTAATAGAACCAATAGAACCAATAAACATTGGCACACCAAAGGATCCCAAGATACTTCATTCTGCTCCATCATTATCAGATGAAGAGAGGAAAGAATACATAAAATTTGTTAGACAAAGATAGATAAATTTTTCTTGGTCCTATGCAGACATGCCAGGACTTAATCCAGATCTTATCATGCATCATCTCAATATGGATCTAAAAGAAAAACCAGTTAAACAAAACCTAAGGAAGATGCATCCACACATTGTTCTCCTTGTAAAAGCTGAGCTAAAGAAACTATTAGATGTGGGTTTCATAAGACCTGTTGCCTATCTAGAATGGGTTTCAAGCATTGTGCCAGTGTCAAAGACATATAAAAGTATAAGAGTCTACACCGATTTCAGAGATTTGAACAAGGCATGTCCCAAAGATGATTTCCCACTACCCAACATTGATATAATTGTGGGTTTATCAGTAGGACATGAGATGTTTTCATTAATGAATGGATTCTCAGGATACAATCAAATAAGAATCACCCCTGAAGATCAAGAAAAGACAACATTCACCTGTGCATGGGGTACTTACTGTTGGAATGTTATGTCATTTGGGCTTAAGAATGCAGGAGCAACTCATCAAAGAGCTATGACAACAATTTTCCAAGATTTGATGTATACATTTATGGAATACTATGTAGATGATATACTTGAAAAATATCATACAAGAAAAGAACATTTGAACATCTTGGGAAAGATCTTTGATAGGCTTGAAATATATCAGTTAAGATTAAATCCAAAGAAATGTGCATTTGGAGTAACCTCTGGAAAACTTCTTGGGTACATTATATCAGCTCATGGAATTGATGTACATCCAAAAAAGGTCAAAGCTATCATGGAAATGGGGTCACCTAGGAACATAAGTCAATTGCATTCTTTAGAAGAAAGATCTCAATCAATCAGAAGATTTGTCTCTCAATTAGCAAATAGATGTCATCCATTCACTCAAATTTTACATAAGAACATTCCATTCAAATGAGATAAGAAATGTGAAGAGGCTTTTATGAAAATCAATGAATATCTCACGAATCCTCCAGTACTTGTATCACTAATCAAAGGGAAACCATTGTTACTTTATATCCCAGCAACAAATATATCACTAAGACCTCTCCTAGCACAACATGATGAAGAAGGAAAAGAAAAAGAAGTGTATTACATTAGTAGAACACTTGTTGGCTATGAATTGAATTATACACCAGTAGAGAAGACATGCCTACTAGTTGTATTTGCCACTCAGAAGCTACAAAATTATATGCTGACACATTCCATGAAACTGGTAGAAAAAATAGATCCACTGAAGTATTTGCTGAACAAGTCAACTTTGATAGGAGACTGACAAAGTGGGTTATGGTACTAAGTGAGTTTGATATAGAATATGTTGATCAAAAAGCTACCAAAGGACGGGTCATTACTGATCAATTAGTTGAAGCACCTGTTGGTATTTTTAGACTGTTGGAATTTTGCATATAGATTGCATTAATCATATGTTGTCGGTGATGTCAATTGAACCGGTGAATGGTATTCATGATATTGCCGATGTTACTGTTGTTATTGTTTTTTTATTGTAACCGGTATGATAAACTTTGTGAAAGATGTTGTGAACCAGTATATGGTAATTTGTAAGTTGAACTGGTGTATAAGGTTAAACCTTTCTATGTTTTGTAAACCGGTAAACCCTACCAGTTGTTTATTGTTAAACCTTAACAGATCAAGTTTGTTGGTTTAAGATCCGATGTTGAGCGATAATGATGGAGACACATGTGATCATTGTATGAGGATAAGTTCAAAATATTTTGGCACGTTTGATTGTCTTGGAAAGGATAAAAGTGGATTGCATCAAATGCATAGCGCGTGATGAGTTACAAGTCTGATGAAGCAGTGATCATGGAGTAGTTCGAATTTTCTTGAAGAATGTGAAGAGATTGTTATGATTTCTAACAGTCAAGATTGTACCAACTTGTTTGCAATCTCGATGATGAGAATTAGGTTTTTGTTGTGTTACCGACCTAGTTGATTTGTATTTAAGGTCAATGATATTGTTTTGTAAAGGAGTTGGCAAAGTTGGTAGAAATTAGTTGAGTCTATGGTTGCCAAATTGGTGGATGGATCTGCAGTTTGAGTAAAGGCAGATTGAAGCTTAAGAAGGATTTGATCAAGAAGATGTAGTTCTATTTAGATAGATCAAGAAAACCTGTTGTTTTCTAACAATTACAGTAGAAGAGAAATCTCCTAACTGGGTAAGCTCTAACAAGTTTGGTTACTTATTAAATCGTCTAACAAGGCGGTCCATTAGTTTGGATTGTCAAATCCTCTAGTGAGGTTACTCCTAATAGGGTATTGTGTTTTTCATCAAGGTATATTTGTAAATCCCTTAACCAGGTGATTCCTAACCAGAATTAGTTCTTGACAAGACTTATTGTGAAGCTTTAACAGGCTTGGCTCGTAACAGGGAGAACTTCAAAAGAGTTCAGATAGCTATCCTTGTGAGTCTCATCTCACCATGGTTTTTACCTATTTGGGTTTTCCACGTATAAATATTTGTGTCAAGTGGTGAATGCTTATGTGGTTATGATCTTATTTGTTGATTTGATTAATTACTTAAATATTCTGATAAGGCATGATAACTGAAAGCATTGAGAGATGAATATGTTGATATTTGATTAAGCATTGTTGATGTTTACTAGATTGAATTTGTTTGCTACTAAGTTGTCATGTCAAACCGGTTGATGTTGGTAATCTTTGAGATATTATCTTGACAGAGTTATTTGTTGATAAGTTTATTTTGAGTTTGGGAGTTTGTATCAATTTTTGAGTATACTGGTTCACTCCCCCCTCTCAGTATTCTATCGGATACTTATTCTTTCATCATATCATCAATTGGTATCAGAGCATCTGAGGTCCTGTTTAACCTAAAGCCTAACAACTTGAGGAAAAGATCTTGTAGATCATGATGAAGAAAGAAGATCCTAAGTTCAACAAAGATAACTATAGGATATGGAGCGACAAAATGAAGATTTACATTAAGAGTCTAGGAAGTCACTATTGGGATCATGTAGAAACTAAGTATACTGCACCTACTGGAACTCTGACTGATGATCAAAAGAAAGAACAACAAGAGAATCATCAAGCACTAGAGGCTATTATCAGTTCCATGTTTGATGTTGAATATGTAGATGTTCATGGTCTTGAAACTACATATGAAGTGTGGAAAAAACTTGAAGATATTTATAGCGGTGATGAACATGTTAAGATTGCTAAAGAGGAGAGTTTAAGAGGAAATTTTGATGACATGAGAATGTCTGAAGGCAAAAATATCCAACAATATGGTCAAAGGATTAAAGAAATAATTGGTTAAATAAAAAGTGCAAGAGGGGAAGTGGAAGATGCCACAGTTGTTAGTAAGGTACTAAGAACCCTTCTACCAGTCTATGCTATTCGAGTTGCACTTATTCAGGAGCTAAAATCCATTGACAAGAAAAAGGTAACTCTTGACTCTATTATTGGAAAACTGATTGCTTTTGAACAAAATGGCTATGATGGTAGTGTACAAAAATTAGAATCTACATTCAGAGCTTCTGTCTCGAACCCATCTATGAGAAGAAGTAGAGATACCGACCATAGCTATGAATCTAGGTCTAGCAGAGATGTTGATGATGATGACAATTTAGTGGATTTTGAAGCATTGTTGGCAAAATGACTTCCTAGAGGCACTGGTAAATACAGAGATAAGCTACCGCTAAAATGTTTTGCTTGCAATAAGATTGGTCATATAGCAGCTAATTTCCATAATGGTGAAAATGAATAAAAGAGAGACATATTTAAGAATTATAAGGGTAAAGGCAAGAGAGATTTTCTTGTTTCTATTGACAGTGGTATTACTGATGATGATGCTAGTGAGGATATTGTGTTTGTGGCTATTAAGGAAGAGACATGTGACCAGAAGGCTCTAGTATCCAGGATGGATAACTCTAATGATTAGATCATTGATAGTGCTTGTTCACATCACATGACTGGTGATCGGAGCAAATTTCTTTCCATGAAAGAATTTGATGGTGGTGTTGTCAGATTTGGCAATGACTCACCCTAGCATTGTTGATGATGTTTATTGGGTTGAAGGTCTTAAAAACAATCTTCTGAGTGTGGCACAACTGAATGACAAAGGATGCCCACTGGAATTTACAAATGGCATGTGCAAAATCTTTGAAAACAAAGGTGAATTGATGGCAACTAGAAAAATAGACCAGAGGTAATCTATTTCATCTTAATCCAAAAGTTAGCAACTATTTGATTGCAAAGATAGATGATAGCTAGCTTTGGCATAGAATATTTTGTCATATAATTTTTGACAATATTATTAAAGTGAGTAAGTCTAAGACAGTAAGAGATCTACCTCAGATAGACAAATCGGTTAGTGCTCTTTGTAAAGAATGTCAGTTAGAGAAGATGACTTCTTCTACTTTCAAGAGAAATTTCTTCTCAGCAGAGCACTTGTTAGATTTGGTTCATATGAATCTATGTGGACCAATAAGAACTAGAAGCATTTCAGGTGATAGATATTTCATGATCTTCACTTATGACTGTTCAAGGATGATGTGGGTCACATTCTTTAAGGATAAGAATGAAGCTTTTGGTAAATTCAAGGCATTCAGAGCCTTAGCTAAGAAAGAGAGTGGGAAAAAGATAAAATGTTTGAGAACAGATTAAGGCAGTGAATTCACTTCTGGGGAATTCACTAAGTACTGTGATGAGAGTGGTATCAAGTGACATCTTTCTGCACCAAGGACACCACAGCAAAATGGTATAGTAGGGAGAAACAACTGATCAGTGGCTAAAGCAGTTAAGACTATGCTGATACAAGGAGGTGTGGCAAAAACATTTTGGAGAGAAGCTGTAAGTACAACGGTCTACACAATGAACTGGGTTCTGGTGAAAAAAGGTAAGGACAAGACACCTTATGAGTACTGGTATGGAAGATCAACTGATGTTAGCTATTTTAAAATCATTGGTAGTAAATGTTTTATCAAAAAAGGTGATTACATAAGCAAGTTTGAAGTGAAGAGCGATGAAGGCATATTTCTTGGCTATTCCACCAAGAGTAAGGTCTACAAATGCTTCAACAACCAAACATATAGAATTGTTGAGAGTGTTGATCTTCATTTAGATGAATGTCCTGAAGTTTCAGAAGGAACTAGTTCAGAGAGAAAGGATAAAGATCCTTGCATTTTTCTTTTGGAACCTAAAACAGTTAAATTTGAAACCAGTAAAGAAAATCTTGATGTACTTGTTCAACCATAACAAATAAATTCAGAGGAATAAGACAATGAAGAAGTTGAACCTAAGGAGAATGATCATGTTATTCCTAGATATGTGAGGTTGAATCACAGTCCTGAGCAGATTATTGGGGATAAGGATGCTAGAGTACTAACTAGAAGAAGAGTTAGAGAGAAATCTTGCATGATCTCCACCTTTGAACCAAGAAGTGCTAAGAAGGCATTTGGTGATGATCATTGGGTGAAAGCAATGGAGGAAGAATTGGATCAGATTGAGAAGAACAACACTTGGACCCTGGTACCCTGATCAATAAACAAAAATATGATAGGTACTAAATGGGTGTTCAGAAACAAGTTGAGTGAGGATGGTGTTGTAGTTCACAATAAGGCAAGATTGGTATGCAAAGGTTATGCTCAAGGAGAAGGAGAGGATTATGGAGAAATGTTTGCACCAATAGCAAGACTGGAAGGAGTAAGAACATTACTTGCATTTCCAACTCACAAGAAGTTCAAGGTATACTGGATGGATGTTAAGTCTACATTTTTTAATGGGATACTGGAAGAAGAGGTATACATAGAGCAGCCTGATGGTTATGCATTGACAGACAAAGAAGACATGGTATGTAAATTGCATAAAGCTTTGTATGGATTAAAGCATGCACCCAGAGCATGGTATGAAAGGCTTCATACACATCTGATGAAGATAGGATTTGCAAGAACCAGTGATGACAACAACATTTATCTCAAGTCTGAAGTAGATGAAATACTAGCTTGTGAAGTCTTTGTTGATGACATTATATTTGGAGGTAATGATGTCATGATAAACAGTTTTGAAGATGAAATGAAGAATGTGTTTGAGATTTCATTAGTAGGGGAAATAAAAAGTTCCATAGGCTTGCAGATACAATAGGTGAAGAATTGTATTTTCATTACTCAATCCAAGTATGTGAAAGAAGTTTTAAAGACTTCTGGCATGAGTGACTGTAAACCAGTTAGAACTCCAATGGTTATAGGTTGTAAATTTTCCAAGGAAGATGCATCTAATTCTTTAGATGAAAAGGAATACAGGTCAATAATTGGAAAATTACACTATGTTGTTCATAGTCGACCGGATATTGCCCATGTAGTTGGTATTGTTGCTAGATTTTAGAAAACTCCAAAGGAAGCACATTTGATAGCAACCAAGAGAATTTTTAGATATCTGAAAGATACAATTAACTATGGGTTATGGTATCCATATGGAGGAAATTTTGATTTGAAGGCATACTCTGATGCTGATTGGGAAGGAAATATTGATGACCGGAAGAGTACTACCGGTGGAGCATTCTTTCTAGGAGGAAGGCTAGTTTCATGGAGTAAAAAGAAGCAGAGTTGTACTTCACAACCTACTGCTAAAGCTAAGTATGTAGCAACTTATATGAATTGCATACAAGCTATTTGGATGAGGCACATTTTGGAAGGTTTTAAGATGAAGATCTGAGAACCTATCAAGATTTTGTGTGATAATATAAGTGCAATTAATATTTCTAAGAATCTTGTTTTGTACGCAAGGACTAAGAACATTGAATTGAAGTATCACTTTTTGAGGGGGAAAGTTCAAAGTAAAGATGCTACCTTAGAGCATGTTTCTACCCAGGAGTAGCTTGCAGATATCTTTACCACACCTCTACCTAATGCCACTTTTGAGTATCTTAGAAGTCAGTTGGGGGTTGTCCCTCTTCATGATGTCAATTGAACATGATGCTGATTGCATCAGTCCCTGAACTACTTGCAAAATCTTACATGGATTGATGTTTTTGGAACTGGATGTATTCCATCAGGAGAGCATCAAGTTGCAGTATGTTGATGCATGGTGAGAATTTGATATTAAATATTTTTCTTTTCAGTTTGGAATTTCTATCAAAGGGGGAGTAGAATTATGTGATTTAGGTGAAGTTTTATGTGTTTGATTAGATGAACCAGCAGCATACTCAAGACAAACAGAGCATGGTGAATACTTGGTAATGTAAACCATGATTCCTATTCACCAATCACAACAACAACTAGAGGTGATATTTGTATTGCCATCAATGCCAAAGGGGGAGATTGTTGGCATTTTGCATATAGATTGCATTAATGATATGTTGTCATTGATGTCAATTGAACTGGTGAATAGTATTCATGATATTGCTGATGTTATTGTTGTTATTGGTATTGTATTGTAATCGGTATGATAAACTTTGTGAAAGATGTTTTGAACTAGTATATGGTAGTTTGTAAGTTGAACTAGTGTATAAGGTTAAACCTTTCTATGTTTTGTAAACCCGTAAACCCTACCAGTTGTTTATCGTTAAACCCTAACAGATCAAGTTTATTGGTTTAAGATCTGATGTTGAGCGGTAATGATGGAGACATGTGTGATCATTGTATGAGGATAAGTTTATATTGTTTTGGCACATTTGATTGTCTTGGAAATGAGCAAAGTGGATTGCATCAAATGCATAGTGCGTGATGAGTTACGAGTCCGATGAAGTGGTGATCATGGAGTGGTTGGAATTTTCTTGAAGACTATAAAGAGATTGTTATGATTTCTAATGGTCAAGATTACACAGACTTGTTTGTAATCATGATGATGAGAATTAGGTTTGTGTTGTGTTACCGACCTAGTTGATTTGTATTTAAGGTCGATAATATTGTTTTGTAAAGGAGTTGGCAAAGTTGGCAGAAATCAGTTGAGTGTGTGGTTGCCAAACCGGTAGATGGATCTGTAGTTTGAGTAAAGGTAGATTGAATCTTAAGAAGGATCTGATCAAGCAGATGTAGTGCTATTTATATAGATCAAGAAAACCTGTTGTTTTCTAACAATTACAGCAGAATAGAAATCCCCTAATCGAGTAAGCTCTAACAAGCTTAGTTACTTATTAAATATTCTAACAAGGTGGTCCATTAGATTGGATTCTCAAATCCTCCAGTGAGGTTACTCCTAATAGGGTATTGTGCTTTTCATCAAGGTATATTTGTAAATCCCTTAACCGGGTGATTCCTAACTGGAATTAATTCTTAATAGGACTTTTTGTAAAGCTTTAACAGGCTTGGCTCCTAAAAGGGAAAACTTTAGAAGAGTTTAGATAGCTATCCTTGTGAGTCTCATCTCACTGTGGCTTATACCTATTTGGGTTTTCCACGTATAAATATTTGTGTCAAGTGGTGAATGCTTTTGTGTTTATGATCTTAGTTATTGATTTGATTAACTACTTAACTATTCTGATAAGGCATGATAACTGGAAGCTTTGAGAAATGAATATGTTAATATTTGTTTAAGCATTGTTGATATTTACTAGATTGAAGTTGTTTACTCTTAATTTGTCATAACAGTCAAACCTATTGATGTTGGTAATCTTTGAGATATTATCTTGACAGAGTTATTTGTTGATAAGTTTATTTTGAGTTTGGGAGTTTGTATCAGTTTTTGAGTATACTAATTCACCCCCCCCCTCTCAGTATTCTACCGGATACTTATTCTTTCATCATATCATCAACACCTTTACAAGATGACATACCATTGCACACTAAATTTCTTGATGCATACATTATGACAATAAGTAGAAAATTTTGGGAGTTGTACTTTGATGGTTCTTATAAACAATATGGATCAGGCACAGGAATTTTGTTCATCACACCTCAGGGAGACATAATTCCAAAATCATATAGACTGCGGTTTCCATACACAAACAATACTGCAGAATATGAAGCATTGATTATTGTTCTCAAAATGGCTACTAAATGGAATATCAAGGAATTACATGTCTATGGTGATTCATAGCTTATCATCAACCAAATAAATGATGATTATCAAACTAAGGATGATAAGCTCATGCCCTACAAACAGTTGGTAGAAGAATTTAAAGAACACTTTGAAGAAGAATCATTCACTTAGATCCCAAGAAGTGAGAATAAATAAGAAGATGCAATGGCTACAATAGCATCTCTCTTACAGAATCAAGAGAATCAACAATGTGAAGAATTCCTAGTGGAAGATATCTTAACCCCTACCATTCAATCCTAGTATACCTACATGATTTGCCATATATCGGGAACTAGTCAATCCTTATACAACAAAACTTATCAGTACTGAAAAGAGAATATCCTTCCTCTTGACCTCTCCTGCAATCAAAGAAGAAATTTTATCTGTCAGTCATCATGCTATACTATTATTGTTGATACCTTATATAGGTGATGTCTAGATAGCACTTTATTGAGATGTCTCAAAGAAGAGGAATCTGAGAAAGTTCTTAACAAAGTTCACATAGGTATTTGTGGCACACACTCAAGTGGATTAACATTGGCTAAGAAATTTTTTCGTATGGGTTACTATTGGTCTACTATGGAGAGAGATTCATTCACATATGCCAAGAAATGGAAACAATACTAGATCCATGGGAGTCTCATTCATGCACTAGAATAAGAATTATATCCTATGGTAGGATCATGGCCATTTTCTTAATAGGGCCTTGATTTGGTAGGTAAGATAAATCCTTCATCCTCTAATGGACTTAAGTTTATTCTGACTGCTACTGAATATTTTACTAAATGGATTGAAGGAGTACCTTTGACAAAAGTGATAGGTAAAAAAATATCATCATTCATCTTGAATTATATAATCTGTTGCTATGGAGTTCCTATGACCATTATCAATGATAATGGATGACCATTTAAGAATCAAGATATGAAGGAACTATGTGAGTAATTCCTTATCCAACATAGGTTTTCTACTCCATATTATCCACAAGGAAATGGTCAAGGTGAGGCATCAAACAAAACTATACTAAAAATCTTGAAGAAAATAGTCAATGAAGCTGGAAAAGATTGGCACATTCAGTTAAATCCTGCTCTTTGGCCATACTAAACCAGCATCAGCACACCAATGGGGGAAACACCATATTGCATAGTCTATGGATCAGAAGCCATGTTACCAATAGAAGTAGAGATAGCTTCTCTACAAGTTTCCCTGAAAGGTCTTATACCAGGAGAAGAACAACGAGTCTCTAGACATCAAGAACTTGAGCTGATCTAGGAACGTCACCAAAATGCAACAGATCATTTGAAGGTATATCAACAAAGAATTGCAAGAATTTATAATCACAGAGTCAAGCTACACATTTTTCAAATTGGAGATATAGTTCTAAGGGAGAATCCAAGAAATCAGCAAGACCGAAAAGAAGGGTAAATTTGAACCAAATTGGCTAGGTCCTTTTGTCATAGTAGCAACATATGGCTCAGGAGCATACAAGTTATCTACCCCTAAAGATTATTTGTTTGATGAACCTATAAATTCTATCCATCTCACAAAATTCAATTCTTGAGATATAAAGTCTTGGAAAAAATCAATAAAAAACATATAAAGTCCTGAAGAAATCAGTAAAAATTAGAAAAGCAAAAAATCCCTAAAAGGTATAAAACATTGAAAACAGAGAAAAAAATCAAAATATGGAAAAAATGCAATAAATTTAGATAGTGAAAACCTGGTAAATAGGAGCTATCTAACAAGTGAGTTCTTCCATCTATGAGATCACTTTGTGCACCTATTCACTCCATCCTATCGCATCTATCTCTTCCATCAATCCTAGCTCATCCATTTCATCTTTCACATCCATTCCTTTGAACCATTTAGCAAGAAATATGCATCTTACCAATAGTTATCAATCTTTGATATTCTTATAGTAGTCACTGTCTTAGATTTTCTCAGAATCAATCAATCTACATTATATCCTGCCATGGTTTGGATCTTGATCATTATTCGTCCATCCATAATAAAGTTTTGTTTCCATTGGGGGAAACATAATAATTGCTATTGCTAGGGTGATCTTTTGAATCTTTTAAAATCCATAACATTCAGAAAATTTAGAAAAACCAAAAAAAAACGAGCAACAAAGAAACAAAGATTAGGGCATTTAATAAAAACTAAATCATGAAACTCAAAAAATGAAGAACCAACTAGCAAGTGATAAAGGATTATCAAAGATCATTCATCAAGATGATTATATTAGTTAATGACCATGAGAACATGTGAATGACATACAAGATTCAGTGTTTATATCTTGATTTTATTGCTAATCATGTACTCTATGCAACTCAAGGATGTCCATGACTAGAGAAGCTATTATGGGGCATGATTATTTTCTTTTCTTTGTTGTCTATGGTTTTATCTCTTATTAAGGTATGTACTTGTCTAAGGATATGATCAAAAAAAGATCAAGGAGGACATTCTAAGTCATGCATGAAAGGGGATAATCATTGTCTATTCTGCAAGAAATACTCAGGTCAGCTTGATTCATTATATCAAGTTTCTTGTATAAACTTGCTATATCAAAATCCATGTAAGAAATACTCAGGTCAGCTTGGATATTCATGTCAAGCTGCTTGTATTTCCTTACAACATTTTAAAGCTCAATGATGAAATCAAGCACTGTTACAAGAAAACATATGAAGAATGGAGGTATCATTTTAGTTAGATAATTTTTTAGATTAGCTCATTATTCATATTCATTATAAGCATTCATTGTCGGTTACATTATAAATTTTTTATTTCATTCAAAGATCAATGGTCATAAATAAAGATTAAGTATACTTGGACAAAAAAAATTAAAATGATCATTGTAGGTTCATTCATCTTTAGAATCATTTAAATTATTATCATTCATTTCATTTAGTTGCATTCAATCATTGCATTTTTTTTCATACCATTAAAGTGCATCCATGATCATCAAAATAAAAAATCAAAAGCATTTTTCATTTCATCATCATTGCATCATATAGAGAATCATCATCATAAAAATAAAAGGAAAGAAAAGAAAATCATCCATCTAATCAATGCATAAAGATCATCATATAGAGTCCATGTCTACATATAGATCACCATAAAACAATAAATAGTCCAAGTATACATTGATATCAAATAAATAATCAATAAAATACAATGTCCCATGATACAAATCAATGTTTCATATCAATATGTGAACTAGGACAAAGAGAACTACTCTTTTCAGATGTTGTAGGCCTTGATGATCCTCTTGTTTCCCCCTAGATGAATCAATACATCTAGATGTTAGTGCAACATGATATCAACAAAATGGTAGTTCTTGATCTAATCAATCACTTTGATCAATCAATCAACTATCCTATCCGCTCACTTGAGATTTCTATCAATCTCTTTGACCACATATTAGTGATGCTCATTCATCATGAGGTTATGCATATAGTCTATCCAATATTGAGTTTACATCATTGACGTTCATCAATCATGAAGTCAATCAAACTCTATCCTATCAGGTCATCAAAACTTTGAGTTTATATCATTGACCCTCGTCGATCATGAGGTCAATCAAACTCTATCAATCATCAAATAATACAAACCATCAAAGTAATCAAAGAGCGGTCATTTTTATCAACCAAAGTTGCAGAAATTTCAATCAATTATCGTGAGATTAATCGCTTATCCCAATTTTTCAACAATTTCATGATAAATCTCCCAAGGGGGCACACAATCATGATTTTTGTCTCCATAAGACACACTATCAAGACTTGATTTAATCTTTGAGACAATGTTGTATCGACATCATTTCAAAGAGGGGCAAAATGTATACACATAAAAATGGCTATGAACAATTAAATAAATATTTAATATTTATTTAATAATTATTCTTCTATTAAATAATTAATTTGAAAAGATTAATTTATTTAATTCATTTCATGTCTTTCTTTTAATTAATTTAATTGAAACATTTTATTAATTAATTCATTAATCCTTTTCCTCTAATCAATTAATTAAATATCTAATATTTAATTATTCTTCTATCCTATAGTCTCAATTATTAAATAATTTCTTAGATAATTTAATCTCTTTTCCAACTCACCTTCCATCTCCACTTCATCTTTCCTTTGCCAACTCATCCATCATGTGGCTAAATTAATTCAACAAAATTAAAATAAATAAAACATTTATTAGCCACTTATCTTGAACTTTCAAAATTAATGAAATATTGTGTACGTACACATATTTCTTAACCTTCTTCTATATTCTCTCTAGCATCCCTACATCTTACGAAGGACTTGAGTCCACTTATCCTCTCATGCCTAAAGTTTCTCCAACCATCCCTAGATTCCCTTAGTCAACAAACCAGTCAAGGTGAGATGAGTGACACTTGTCTTCTCCTTCCCCCTTTCTCTCAATCTTCACCTTTGCTCAAAGCCATACAAATCTGCAGATCTGATCATGACCGTTGATCTAGGCCACATCATCTTATCTTGTCAAAGTCTATAAATGTGGGAGTTTGAGTTGAGAAAGAGTTAATCTTCAAGTTAGTCTTCAAGTGAGTTTTCAAGGTAACAATTTGTGAAAATTTATGCATCCGTGAGTTTAATCTTGAAGCAATTAGCAATTTAACATTTCTTATTTAATATAATCATTTAGCTCTAAATAATTTTCATTGAACATCATAGTATCAATTAAATATCAGTTATTAGTCCATTCTTCATATGCCATCTTGGAAGCTACCAGTGCTTGTCTGAGAGAAAATCATCTGCAACCAAGAATAGTGGAGTTATGACATAATGAGACTTAAATCATGAAGGTAAAATAATGTTTTTTTTTATTTTAATAATTTATTTCATGTAGTTTCATTGGTTGAGTTTGGATTTCTTGTAGCATTTCCTTTGTATTTTGAGAAACTAACATGTTGCAGGTAGTATTCTGATGATGAAATTCAAGTCGACACACACTCATCTCCTTTTGAAGTTGAAGTTCTCTCATCTCCTCTTGAACATGAAGTTCGCTCATCTCCTCTCCAACATGAAGTTCACTCATTGTTCTCAAAGGTGAAGATGAATTTCACTCTAATGTGTTTGAAAATGAAGTTGAAACTTCGCTCCTCACACTCAACTCATGAAGTAGATGCCTTCAATCCTATTCTCAAATGTATGAAGCATAACTTCGGTTCTCTTCCCCAATTCATGAAGCAATGATTTTGTTTCTCCTTAGAAACCCTTTAAGTGAATGATTTAACTCCTCTTATGTCAAACATGAAGTAAAGAATTTCATTTGAATCTTGCAGCTCTTTAATTTGTCAACTTCGCTCATAAACATCGATTCATGAAGCAAGAAACTTTTCTCAACTCTTTTGATACCTAAAATATGAATTTCTCTCCTTGTTTCTTGTGTTAGACATAATGTACCACTAAGAGGGGGGTGAATCAGTGGTTCTCAATCTTTTTCCCTTTAACTATCCTATGTGAGTATACTGATTCATAAATCAAGCGCAGTGAAGACTTACTGGTTTGTGGGGAGACCAACACAAAAACAATCACACACAAAGGACATCTCATAACACCAGTATGTACGAGGAAAATCCAAGATGGGAAAAACCTCGCTGAGTAATGCTGCTGGAGTCTATTGCTCCAATCCAGTCTCACAATCAAATCTCTATTACAATATTTAGGGCATCAACCTAAGGAGCTACAACCCCTATCTTTTTTAAGGGCTACAACTCAAAGGAACTATAATTCTTGATTTATGAGCTTTAAGTCAAAGGAGCACCAACCCCTACAAAGTTTATAGGCTACAACCTAAAGGAGCTACAACCCCTGCACCGAGCTACAACTCAATGTTCACAAAGATAACTTCAAATAAAAAATTAATACTACGATTACAAGTAAATGTTGTAACCATCTCATATACCTCTTTCTGTCAGTAAGACACCTTCTCAGCTATACCAGCTCACTCTACTGTTGCTCTCATCTGCTTCTTTTCTTACTGGTAAACTCTATCAGTTCACTTCTATATTGTTCTTCTCTACTGGATCTCCTCCTCACTGCTCTACGCTTCACCACTACTATACTCTGTCAGTCCACTATCTACCTTCTCTGCAGCTCTGTTCACTTCTGCTCCACCGGTATAACCACTACCACTTCTGCTCTTCACTCTCACTCTTGTCTCAGATACTCATTGAGCACTTGGCTGATTTTCTCTTCACATGAAAAAGTAACACTCAATCACTTCATAGTAGCACTCTCTTCTTTTACTCAGTAACACTTTACCTAGGTCTTTGGCCTGCATATTTATAGTCTAGTTTTCCCACCAAAAGCCTATTAAAAATCTAGGCGGTTAGGGTTTCCTCATCACCCTCAAGGAAAACCAAATCCAATTAGATCTTCCCTAATCTGATCTCTTTGATAGACAACTATAAACCTGCACCATTATTGCACCTTCTTGACCACACCTTTTATCTTTGCCAATCTTCTTTTTACTTTGTCGGTTGATCTCTTGGTCAAGCACCGAGATTGGTCTTGTTGTTTCCTTCATCTGCCTCGATCTCCTCAAACACTCTTAGCTGGCTCTAAGTTGTCCTCTAGACCTTGAGCCGTAAACCTCTACATCAACTCTGCAACATGTCCTGTGATTTATGGTATCTTCCATTATTGTCGACCAATTCTACAACTACCCCATCGGTGTACATTCCTTCTTCATCCGAATGCAGGTCTGCCACATTGACTCCATGTGGCATCCATGTCAACCAACTGCCAGCTTAACTCTTCATGTCGGTCCAAATAGGATCACTGAGAAAACACTCTACCGGTTCCTCTTTCCTACCTGTTTACTAACTCCGTCGATATCTCACATTTTACCAGTTGATTCCTCATGTCTGTACTTGTTGAACTATCAGCAAAACACCTAAACCGTTCTTCAGAAATGTCTATCCCAAGCATGCACATTCCCACAAAGTGGGAAGTCATCTGTATCTGCACCTTTCTCATATTACCGATGGACTTACATATTGGTAAACACTTTTGATCTGTATCGACATCTCAACATAACTTCTTAGTCAGTTCAGTGCATATCCCTGAGTTCATGCACTTGATGCACACCTCTTCTTCCTTATCTCACAACACTATGATGCACACAATGCATGATAGGAGATAAGTTCCACTTACAGATGGAGTGACCCCTTGTCTTCTGCATCCTGCAATCTGCTCATGTGACTTCCCTATTTGAGTAGCAAATATTTAAATAGGCACATGTGATCCGGTGATGGCACTTTCATTGTCAGCCATTGCTTCTCATGATGACTGCATCTTCATCTAGAGGGAGTCCTGCTGTTCAGCAACTTCATAGCATACCTTTGATCTGTTCATTCTTCTCTTGCTATGTTGATGTGATATAGATAACTTTCTTCCTCTTCATCATAAACAACATCCAAGCACCTTGGCCATCCTTCTTGTACACTGGTCATGAGCATTGCTAGCTGACAACCACTCACTTGGTTGATCTGACTTCTCCATGTCAACGCATCACTTACCAATTGACATTCTTTCCTTACTAGTGATATATTGTACCAATAATGATCACCTTCCCAACTCATCCACACAAGTTAGGCACTAAATTGTGTACCAGTTACTCCTGGGGTCATCTTCTTTACCTTAGCAATGTTATACAACACAAGGTGATATCAAGGATATCTCAACCTGTACTCCTCCTTGACAGTTTTGCACATAAATCTCTCTTACCGGTAGTCATCCCATACCCATCAACATCAATGACAACATAATGCTAACAATCTCCCCCTTTGGCATTGATGCCAACTCATGTAGTATCTGACATATTACAGAATCCTTCTCCCCCTATGCATGATCCAATGGATTCTCAACACATGTAGTATTTATTATACTACAAAATCCTTCTCCCCCTTTGACAACAATGGCAAAGGGTACTGTCAGGGTATCATTTATCCTTGTATTTACCGGGGAGTAACAAAATTATTTCTCCCCCTTTGTCTTTACTGGATGTCTCTCCTCATCTGATACCCATTATTACATTTTGTTGCATTTTATACAGTCACAATACTTAAGAAGGAGGACTTAACCATCAACTAACACCAATTGAGCATGCAAGTTTGATACTATTTGATAGACCACTCAATTTGCAGAAAGACTGATACCAATTGTTGATGTTTCATTGAATACTACTCACCTACCAATCACCCTGCAACACATCCTGTTTGATCCCAAATTTATTTAGGAAACAAATGTCATTGTACTACCAATACAACCAATTTTCTGACAAGTAGGAATCAAATGTGATTGTACTATAAACACAACCAAGCAAATGACAGGTAGATACATCTTACAATGAAATTCTCCTGGGTATTCCTACTGTAACTTTTCATCATTTGTAGTTTTGGGCAGTCTGTGAACTTACTCTTCCTAGTTCAAGCAACCTAGCTTTGCATCATAGCCACTTGAACTCCCCCTGAGTCATATATCTTAGGTCCTCAACTTCGGTGAGTGTTGGCATTACAATAAAAAGGAGATTGTTGGCATTTCAATAAGGATATTGAGAAGGTTGTTGGAGATTATTGATATAACTAAAGAAGGATGATTACTGTCTTTATAATATTATTTTGTCATTGATGTCAAGAAATTGATTTTCTGATTCAGTATGATGTTGCCATATCTTGAGAAGATTGATTTGAAGAGAATTAAGATGTCAGTAAAAGACACAGAAAGAATGTGATGAATAAGGGGAGAAATAAGTTATTCAATGGGCAACTATTACCGAGTTAGACAATGATAAGATCATGATGTTTAGATTGTTTTGATATCCTACATATATGTTGATTATAAGGTTAATACTATACTTTGTCATCGAGCAAAGAACCTAGTCTGTAAACCCTAAGGAACCTAGTCGGTAAACCCTAAGGTTATCGATATCGGTTAATGAAGGTGGAATGTCTACCGAGTAAAGTTTAGTATTTACTGAGTTGCAACCAAGTTATGACAAATCACATTGGATGGATAAAATCATTATTTAATTAAGGATGCTGATGAGCTGAAGATGAATAAATGATTGGTATGTTGCACATAAGTTTGTTAAGGATCTACGGCAATGGAAAATCAAGAGGAAGATCTATAGCACAGATTGAACCGTATTAACCTAGCACAAGTTCCTAGGCGAAGTAAAACATTTTTCAGATAGAAGGATACATTGAACCTAGTCAAGTTTAATGATCTAACGACTAAGATTTATCATGGGAAATGTGATCAAGGAGATTTAGTGGTTAGAAATTGTTTATAAATAAGGAATTGTTGATAAACAATGGATGCGGACAAGTGTAAGCACATGGATGCTACATAGTGATTACCAAGCACAGAAGCTTGAAGACCTATTTGAATAACAGAGTAGGGAGCCCAATAGAGGGACAAGATAAGTCCTATGACAAGATTATTTTGAGCAAATAGAATATGCTTTAGCATTTTAGATGTGAAGTTGTGGATATATTTTTATTACTATTATTTTGTAAGTGACAAAAAATCTCTTAACCGAGTGGACTTAACAATCTTATTTGTAAACCCTCTAGCAAGGTAACATTCTAAATGAGTGTTTGAAATCCTTTGACAAGGTCACTTCTAACAAAGTGAAGATCCTAACAGATCTGAGAGAAATCCCTTAACTGGGTCACATCTAGCAATGTGTTTGTAATCTTTAACAGGATTTGCTTTTAACCGATCATACTTAGAAGAGTATATTTCTTAGTGGGTCCAAAATCCCATAGTGATTTTTCCCTATTTGGGTTTCCACATTAAATCTAGTGTTATATGTGTTATGATGATTATGTGTTTTTGAGTTAGCATGTTTAGCAGTTTCTGGTTATATTGCTGAAGTTTAAGTTACTGAGGTTGAATCTATTGATTTTATGGAAGATTAAGTTTGTATGATTCACCCTCCCCCTCTCATCTTGTTAGCTATTGGCATCAAAACTTTACAATTGGTATCAAAGCTATGGACTCCAGAAGAAAAATTTAAAGGTACTTGAGGCAAAGATCCGAAGATGTATAAAAGGGATGCACCAAAGCTGAACAAGTCAAGTTTCTCCACATGGCAAAAAAGGATGAAGCTGCATTTATTAGGAATTGGAGAATATGCAACATATTATCTAGAGAATGATTACATACCACCAAGCACCAACCCGATGACCTTGGAAGAGATAAAGGCAAAGCAAGAATATATTCAAGGTATGATTGAAATAACATCAGCATTGACCAACTCAGAGTTTAATGATCTAGAAGGTTGTAATGTTGCAAAAGAAATATGGACCAAGCTCATATCTGTGTATGGCGGTGATGAACATGTTCAAAGAGAAAAAGTAGATAGTCTAAGAGGACAACTTGAATCCATGAGAATGAATGAAGGTGAGAACATAACCCAATACAGTACAAGGTTAAAGGAGACTGTCAACCAAATCAAAGGAGCAGGAGGAACTATTGAAGAAAAGGATGTAACAAGTAAGTTGCTTAGAACACTTCTACCTGCTTATACCATTCGAGTCTCTGCAATCAATGAACTAAGGTTTGTACCAAATATGCTAGTTTCTTTGGATGCTACTATTGGTAAGCTACATGCATTTGAGTTAAGTAATTTTGATAACAGTGGGTCTTCGGTAAATAAAATAGAATCTGCATTTAGTTCTTTTCATATTGGTGAATCTAATGACTACAATGATAGAATGAGTAAGTACTCTGAAGGGAATCATAGTGGAGCAAGTGAAAGATTTTGTAAGAACATGGAAGAAGTGCACAAACTATATGAGGAAATCAAAAAGCAAGAAGAGTTTGAAGCATTATTAGCCAGAAGGTTACCAAGAGGAAAAGGTAAGTATAAAGGAAAGCCACCTTTAAAATGTTTCAATTGTGATAAAATAGGACATATGGTTTCTAACTGCCCTGACAAAGAATCTATTGAAAAGAGAGAATACTGAGATAACCGGTAGAAAGACAACCAATACAGAGGACACCGAGACTTTAGAAGGAGAGACAGAAAGACATGCCTAGTAGCTGATGAGGAATCCTACGATGATAAATCTGATGAAACTGATACAGAGGAATTTATTTATGTGGCTATTAAAGATGGATCCGATGAAGAAAGGTATGAAGAAAAAGCCCTAATATCTCACATAAATAATAATGACTCTTGGATCATAGATAGTGGATGCGCACATCACATGACAGGTGATAAACACAAATTTGTTAAATTAGAAGACTATGATGGAGGATATGTAAGATTTGGCAATGATGCACCATGTCCGGTAAAGGTTAAAAGCTCTATCATACTTCTTGACAATGATAAATGTGATGATGTATACTAGGTTGAAGGTTTGGAATACAATTTGTTGAGTGTAGCACAGCTAAATAATATAGGATACCGAATAGAATTCCAGAAGGGATGTGTCAAAGTTCATGACAAACATGGAAAGCTGGCTGCTACCAAGACACAAACAAAAGGTAATACATTTCATCTTGACTCAACTCAAAACAAGTGTCTTTATGCAAAGATAGATGATACCTGGTTATGGCATAAAAGATTTTGTCATGTAAATTTTGATAATCTGATCAAAATAAGTAACAAGCACCGAGTAAGAGGTCTACCAAGCCTGGAAAAACCTGAGAATGCTATGTGCCAAGGATGCCAGATAGGTAAGATGACAAAATCAAGCTTTATAAGTAATTCCTACACTTCTACAAGAATTTTAGATCTAGTACACACTGATCTTTGTGGTCCCATGAAAGTTCAAAGTTATTATGGTGATAAATATTTCATATTATTTGTGGATGATTACTCAAGGATGATGTCAGTTATGTTTTTAAAAGAAAAATCAAAAGCTTTTCAAATGTTTAAATGGTACAAGGCAAGAGTTGAAAATGAAACAGGAAGACAACTAAAATGTCTTAGATCTTATAGAGGAGGAGAGTTCACTTCTGATGAATTTAACTTATTCTGCAATGATCATGGTATAAAAATGCAAGTATTTGCACCGAGAACACCTTAGAAAAATGGGATAGCTGAGAGAAGAAATAGATCAATTGTAGATTGTGCCAGAACCCTGATGATAGAAAAGAGGGTACCTCAAACATTTTGGAGAGAAGCAATCAGCATTGTAGTTTACACCCTGAACTGAGTACAACTGAAGAAAGGAACTATGAAGACACCATATGAAATCTGGTATGACAAGAAACCTAATATAAGTTATTTTAAAATCTTTGGAAGTAGATGTTATGTTCACAAAGATGACAAAAATAGAAAGTTTGATCAAAAAAGTGAGGAAGGAACATTTCTTGGTTATTCTTCTAGAAGTAAAGCATTTAAATGTCTGATCAAATCATCTAACAAAATAGTAGAAAGTGCAAATGTGAAAATTGATGAATTTGTAGAAAGAAATGATGAAGGAAATTCCAAAGAACAAGAAAATTATGAAGAATTTGTTTATGTTCAACCAAGAAGTCCTATCGAGAAAGTTGCTGAAGAAAATGAAGATAATGTCCAGTTATCGAGTGATGAAGAAGATCATATAGAGCCTACCGAGCCTATATTAGCCAAATATGTTAGAAGACATCATGCATCAAGTCAGATTATAGGAGATAAGGATGATCCAGTGATGACAAGGAACAAACTGAGACAGAACACATGTCTGATATCTGAATTTGAACCGAGAATAGTAAAAGAGGCATTTAACAGTGAAGATTAGGTAAATGCTATGACAGAAGAAATTGATCAAATCCAGAAGAATGAAACATGGACACTGGTCCCAAGACCGAACGACAAAAATATAATCGGTACAAAGTGGATTTTCAGAAACAAGCTAAATGAAAAAGGTGAGGTCATTCACAACAAAGCAAGACTAGTTTGCAAAGGTTATGCTCAAGAAGAAGGAATAGATTATGATGAGACTTTTGCACCTTTGGCTAGACTTGAGGGAGTAAGAACATTGTTGGCATATGCTACTTTGAAAAATTTCAAGGTATATCAAATGGATGTTAAATCTACTTTTTTGAATGGTATACTAGAAGAAGAAGTTTATATTGAACAACCTGAAGGATTTGTTGAAGACAAGAGTAAAGATCAGGTATGTAAATTAAACAAAGCTTTATATGGTCTAAAACAAGCACCTAGAGCATGGTATGAAAGACTGCACTTTTATTTGATCAAGATTGGTTTTATAAGGACAAGTGAAAACAACAATATGTACATGAAGAATGATGAGGACAATGGAATACTGATCTCAACCATATTTGTTGATGATATTATTTTTTGTGGTAATGACTCCTTATGCAAGAACTTTTGAAATGAAATGTGCAAAGAATTTAAGATGTCATTACAAATACTGCAAATGAAAGATGAGATTTTCATTACTCAATCCAAGTACATAAAGGAAATCTTGAAGAAATTTGGAATGGAGGATTCTAAACCTGTTAGTACTCCTATGACTACTAACTATAAACTATCAAAGAATGATGAATCTGCATCTGTTGATGAGACACTTTACTGATCTATGATTGGAAAGTTGCAATATGTTGTGCATAGTAGACCGGATATAGCACATGCAGTAGGTATTGTTGCAATATTTTCTGCAGATCCCAAAGAAACCCATATGACAACAATCAAGAGAATTTTTAGATACCTGAGAGGCACTGAAGATTATGGCTTAGTATATGAAAAGAGAAATGATTTTGATTTAAAAGTTTATACTGATGCTCATTGGGCAAGCAACATTGATGACAGGAAAAGCACAAGTGGTGGAGCTTTCTTTCTGGGTGATAGACTAGTAAGTTGGCTTAGGAAGAAATAAGGATGTATTTCACAGTCAACAGCAGAAGTTGAATATGTTGCTGCAGCATTGAATTGCACTAATTTAGCATGGATCAAGCAACTGTTGCAAGGTATAAATGAGAAATTTACCGAGCCAGTAACTATATTCTATGATAATACTAGTGCCATTAACATTTCAAATAATCTGGTAATGCACTCTAAGACAAAACATATCTCTATGAAGTATCAGTATCTCAGAGAAGAAGTTCAAGAGCATAAAGTTGTGCTGGAATATATCAGTTCAAAGGAGAAAATAGCAGACATCTTCACAAAGCCACTACCAAGAGACACTTTTGAGTATCTCAGAAGTAAGTTAGGGGTCCTACCCCTATCTTCTACTCACTGATAGAATTCAGTGAAAGCATCAATTCAATGAACCTACAAAATATTATGTGTTGATTGATGCTGATTTACGCACTTTAGGAGGTTTTCTAAAGCTATGCAGGAAATAGTGAATAGAAACAAGTTTCTCTGACCAAGACTGAGATGATACATGTGTAACACAACAAGGCAAATCACTTCACAATAGAAGAGTTCATGATTTATTTCTTTTACCTTTTGGCATTGTTGTCAAAGGGGGAGAAGACTAAATGGTAGACTAAATGGTAAAGCCCTAAATGATGAAGATAACAAAAGACTAATGATAGGGGGAGAAGATTACTGAAAAAGGGAGAAGACTAAATGCAAGATAACAGCTCAGAAGACTAATGAAAGAGGGAGAAAGCCTAGATGACTTCAGAAGATTTTAATAGCTCAAGGATAATAGGAGAAGTCTCCACAACAATCTTAATCCAAATCAATTTGAATAATCTTGTTGGTATTGCCATCAATGCCAAAGGGGGAGATTGTTAGCATTACAATAAAAAGGAGATTGTTGGTATTTCAATAAGGATATTGAGAAGGTTGTTGGAGATTATTGATATAACTGAAGAAGGATGATTACTATCTTTATAATATTATTTTGTCGTTGATGTCAGGAAATTGATTTTCTGATTCAGTATGATGTTGCCATATCTTGAGAAGATTGGTTTGAAGAGAATTAAGATGTCGGTAAAAGACACGAAAAGAATGTGATGAATAAGGGGAGAAATTGTTGGCATTTTTTATGTTTATATTGTGATTGTCATTGATGGACACACACTTGCATTAAGATCCTCTTTATGTGTATGAGTTTGAGCACAACTGGTATTTGTTCCAACCGGTATATTGTATTATAGTCTTTAGACTATTGATGTTTTGCAGAATGTGTTTCCCAGTTTGAAGTGGCATGTTGACCTCAAGCAGTATGAGGGATTAAAGTGGCATAACACATTTCAACCAATCTTCATTTTTTTCAAACCGGAAACTGGTATTTTGTATGAACTGGTAATACTCTATGATGAGTTACCAACCAGCATTTTGTGATAAGTTATCAATCCACCGATTCTTTGACGGTGCCAACACATTGGCGGTGCTTCTTGTGTTGTGTTATTGAGTAAGTCTAGATTCATTGAACCTAGGAAATTGAAATGTAGTCCTATTGGACCGACATGAAATCAGATTCCTTTAAAAGGAAATCATATCTAGGGTTCTAGGTTGTTGCTGAAAGGGTTTGTGTTGTGACTAGGGTTTAAGGTGGTTGAGGAGTTGAAAAGAATATAAATGTGTAGAAGACTGAAGTAATGCAGGAGTACATTAAGAACGAGCTATCAAGGATCTAACTGAGCAGTCCATGCTATTAGATAGATCAAACACTTGTTGATTACTCACATCTTTGATAGGTCTGTATCCCTTAACGGGGTAGGCCCAAAAGCCTTTTGTAAAATCCTCTAACAAGATGGTTCACATCTGTGAATCTAAAATCCTCTAGCAAGGTAGTCCTTGAATGGACTTATCTCCTAATAGAGATTGAGATTCCTGATAGGATCTGTTCTGGTGAAGAACATTGTAAGACCTTAACCGGTCTGACCTTAACCGATCTGGTTTCTATTCTACAGATAGTGACTTGTGAGTTCCATCTCACTGTGGTTTTTCCCATTTGGGTTTCAAGGTCAAATATCTTGTGTTATGGTTGTATTTCTTTTGTGGGTGAATGCGTTATTTGCATTTTGGTTTGCATGTGTGATAACTGGTCTGTCTGTTAAACTGCTTTACCAGTTTATCTTTAGATTGTTTAAGTGTTTAAGTGCAAGACTTTTTGGTATACTAGTTCACCCCCCCTCTTAGTATTCATCAATTGGTATCAGAGCCAACCTTTCTATAAGTTTAACCACTTGGAAAGAGATATGGGGGAATACACATTTAGGGAACTTACTCAATGGCTCACTTAGTCTGAGAAAGCCTATGATGATCTTATGGTCAAATACAAGGCATCTCAAGCAAAAAGGAGAGAACATGCAGAAAAGCTGATGGAGCTATCTAAAAATAGTTCTGCATATCAAGCAGACATGAAAGCCCTAATTGCAGAAGTAAATAATTTGAATGAATCAAACTCCAACCTGAGAAAGGAGTTGGAAGGACTAACTATCCAGATGTGTCAAGAGCTTGAGAACTGGAGAAAAACTGAAGACCTAGTGAAAGAAAGAGATTGTGAGATCTCCAAGTTGAAACAAGAGATGAGTGCCCTAAATGCTCAACTCCATGCAAGCAAGGTGGAAGAGGAATACATGCAAGGAGAACTGAACACTGCCATCTCTAAGAATGAAAATTTGTTGGAAACAAATGCTGCTATTTCCAAAGAACTCTCTGAGTCACAGGAAATACTTGCTAAGTTCAGCAAAAGTACTATCAAGCTAGAGAAAAAGCTTCAGTCGGCTAGACTAGTAAAGAATACCAATGGACTTGGTTTCTCTAGACATGAAGAAGGAGAATCCTCAGGAACAAATGTTGAAGCATCAAAGAAGCAACCGGTACTCAAAGGTAAAGGTAAGAAAAAATTCAAACCTATTTTCTTTAACTGTCTTAAAGAAGGACATAGTGCCAATGTATGTAGGAGCAAAGCCTACAATAATTTTCCTTACTTTATTAACAATGTACCTAGATCCAATAAGTTCAATGGTCATTGTTATGCATGCAACAAGTATGGGCATAGAGTATTTGAATGCAGGTCTATCATGAATGACACTGGAAGATATCCTCAGAGGACCCAAGGAGTTGGTCTTGAACCTTTTCTGAACCGGAATCACAACTAGTTTAATGTCTTCAATCATCAGCCAAGAAGTGGTGACTATCAAGTGGCAACTGGATGGAGAGAAAATTGTATGATCTGCAATGGTCATGGTCACACTACTGCAACATGCAGAAGGAAGAATGGAAACATGAACAATGGACCTTGGAGAGCACCTGGATTGGTTTGCTATCACTGCAACAAACTGGGTCACATTACAAGATTCTACAGAAGCAGAAAGAGTATATCTGATGATATACCAGTCACTCAGGAAGGAGGAATTGATGTTGAAATAGTTCAAGTGGACATGAACAAAACCTGGAAGAGGAAACCAGTAATGTTGGAAGAGGAACCAGTTTCTGCACCTAGTGTGGAAATATCAGAACTGACAAACTAAGCTTTAAAAGGCTTAGGAGGAGCAAACAGCAAAATGTTTTCGAACCCTCGGTTTAAACTGCCAAAAGACCTTAACCGATATATGATACCTATCGCTTGGCAGAAGACTGGAAATGGTAAAAAAGGAAAATTAGGGTTTATGCCCTAATGGAGGAGCATTAATGATGGTAGGTGAGGACTATGTTTAAAATCATTTTTGAAATCATTTCTCACTATCAGTTTTTGAGTGAAGAAAAGTCTTTCAAAGAGCAGAGTGACGAAAAGGCAATTTGAGCAGAGATTTGTAGAAATTGAGAAACCACGAAGGAGATTCAAATTCAAATAGAAAACGGTCAAGTGGAGAACACAAAGTGGTGATTCAGCTATCGACGAAGTGAGGAGTAAAGGAGAATCGAAAAGCCCTAAATTCGCATGTTTTGAAAGGTATTTCTCGAGTTCTTAAAATTTCTACAATGGCTTCTGCATCTCATACCAGTTCTAGTGCATCTATTGAGTCTGAAAGTTTTATTCAACAGAAGTCAAAGTATAATGCCCTATCACAAGTTCCGATTAGAGTGATAGTAGAAGAGGGAACCTCAGATTATATTGATTGTAAACTCAAAGACCTAGGGTCTCTAGCTATCCATACCCAACTAGGTCTGTTTTGTGGACAAGATAAGATGATCAAACCGAAGTATAGTATTCTGGAGAAGAAGAAACTCCACAATGCTATTTACTTCCTCGAGGATTTCACAGAAGATCATATAAGGATTATTCTAAGCAGGGTCCATGGTTACAAAATGTACTTGGAGAGGACGCATGATATCATGCCGTAGGCAATTCATGCAGTCACCGATTTCTGCAATATAGGGGAAGTACCAACCCTAAGGACAGTTAGCAAAACTGAGATGTCCAAGCTCACTGGTTTAGTGAGTAACTCACGGGGCATGACTATAAATTCAATCAAGGATGATATGGTTAAGTATGTCTGCATGGTGATAGGCTACTGGACGTTCTCAGCCAATAGAATCAACTCTATATCTGCTGCAGTGGTAAATGCCGCTTACTAAATGATAAACAAGGATGCATCATTTGACCTATGCATCGGTATGCAGAGGTAGCTCCTATTGAACCTAAAATCAATCAAACAAGATAATGCACTGAGGTTCAAGTTTGGACAACTATTGGTTGGGTTGTTCTTTTACTTTCAAGGATACTTCCCAGGAGTAGGAGACGTTCAGTGGTTTGGTGACCAACCGATAACCAAGCAAATCAAGGAAAGCATTGAAGCACTTGGAACCGGTTACCCTGATATTTTGAACAAGTATTTTGATGAGTTTAGAAGGAAGATGAGCCAAAGAGTGAGGATATCAGGAGATATTGTCAAGAAATATGAAGACAATATCTGCTTCACCACCCAAGTAGACAAATGTATAATGGAGGCTGTTGAGCCTAGAATGGAAGAAGTGGTGCCAATGGGCTATGAGGTGATGTACGACATGCTGGAAGGGTATGCCTCTACTCTTATTACCTCGCCACTTGATCCTAAGGTGAAGAGAACTGACACCTACTTGGAGAGGATAGCACTAGCTGAGGAACCACCAACAGTGAAAGAGAAAGGACTAATAGTAAAGAAGGCAAAGGCAGTGCCTACAACATTAGCACCGGTAACTACTGCAACTCCAAAAGTGACCAAACGGTCACCAGCTAAGAAGAAATCGGAAGCTGCACCGACTAAAGTGTTCCAGAGAAAGAGGAAGACAAGAAGCAACTCTATGGACTCAGAAGAAACTGTGTCTGAGGAGCAGCCCAAAAAGGCGAGACAGACAAGAAAGAAGACATAGAGTGAACTGGCATCTTCAGCACCAGTAAATATAGATATCACCTCCTATAAACCTTTGACACATTGTCAAAGAACAATAAAGAATATTAGGAGAAAAGTGTTAAATGATTTACTTGAGTGTTTCGATGACTTCAATGAGGATGAAAAGGAAGCGGTTGTGAAGGAAATAATTCAGTATCTATGTAGTAATGACCGATCGCCCTCAAAGATTAAGTATCAGACACCGGATTCTTTATATATGTCATTAGATAATAGATGGCACATTGCCATAGAGAAAGAACAGGAAATTAGAAAGAAGGTTTTTGCACAATACTTTCCCGACCTGTCAAATTCTGAATTATATGATGTTATTGATCTAAATAAAGGACTCTTCTTCACTAGAAAAAGAAGACTCTGTTTGTTAGAAGGTAGAGTTTCTGATGTCGAAAAGGACACCCATCTGTTTATGCAAATTTCTATCCAGACTCACAAAGCACATTTGGCCAATCGGCAAGCAGAAGAAGAACCGGTTATATCCAAACTAGATGAAGCATTTGATGATGAAGGGAATCTGGTTGTAGAACCAATCAACACTATTGATGTTGATGCCCTAGATGTAGAAGATGTCACTCAGGACATACCTTCTGAGGGAGCAGGATAGGAGCATCAGGCCGAATAGGGCAATGAGCAAGCCGAGGACAGACATGAAGCGGCTAGGGAACAAGCAGAGAAGAAGAAGAGGGATGAAGATGAGGTAAAGCAGAAAGAGGAAGAGAAGAGAAAAGAGGAAGAGGAGAAAAGAAAAGGTGAAGAGAAGAAGAGGCAAGAAGATGAGAGGAAAAAGAAAGAAGAAGAGGATAAAGAAGAGAATAAGCAGAAGGAAGAAGAAAAGAAGAAGAAGGAAGAGGAAGAGAAAGAAGAGGAGAAGATTAAGGAAGCTGAGAGGAAGAAGAAGGAAGAAGAGGACAAGGAACAGGAAAAGAAGAAGGAAGCAGAGAAAAAGAAGAAGGAAGAAGAAGATAAGGAAGCAGACAAAAGGAGAGAAGTGGAGAAAAAGAAAGCGGAAAAGAACAAGATAGGAGAAGCGGGGAAGAGCACACATATGGAGACTCCGAAGGCAACCGGGAGTCAAGCCAAACCGGTTGGTATCACCAGTCCTATCGATCTCTAGTCTGCAAGTGAATCAGAGCTAATGTAGAGCATCAAGTTAGCTCAAGAGCACCTTGAAAACATTCGATGGAAGGAGTAGGATGTAATCCAATCTGTTGTGGATACGCTTACCGGTTTGATACCCAGTACAAATCTTCCAAACACTGATTCTTCATTAGCTAGACTAAAGCTCCTATGCACAGTAGTAGATGATCAAGTGCAGAGTCTTGAAGAGGAAGTAGAGGATAATGTCAAGAAGGAGCATCAAAAGGCTCTTAATATAGCTCTGGTGAAAAAGTTGAACGAGCTCCGGTCTGAACTGAAGAAAGATCAAAAGGACATAAGGGATGCTCTAGATGAGGGAAATATGCTACTCAGCAAAATCTATCAACCCCATCTGTTCTATGATGATGTGCTAGCTTAGAAGCAAAAAATTGAACAAGACTTGTAGTCCTACTTGAGTACATTCAAGATGCCTTATGATTCCTTCACAACTTATGGGCAAACCGTTCACCGGTTTCATATCCAGTCAGCCAAAATGGAGCAAGAAATCAGCACACAGTCTAGAGATTTGCAGGAGCTACAACTGGTTTTACTTCCACGTCTACAAATTCTTCAGAAGTGTTATCTGAACCTGGATGCCTTGATAGTTACACAGGAGATGAGCACAGTTGATGCCATGGAAGAACAGGTCTCCCAAATGCAAACAGAGAAAGAAGTGGCCACCTCCCTACTTGAGTCTTGGTCTCTATCAATGAAGCAATTCTTGCAGAACTATAAACCTATTTTTGACAAGTATTACTCCTTATTGTCATAAACTTTTATTGTTTTAATATCAAATAGAAACAGGGTTGTTCAACGGTACTTTGTCCTTGTTGGCAAAGGGGGAGAAGTACTCTATTTTGGAGAAGTATAGGGGAGAAGTATCTAGTTTTAAAATTTTGCTATATGCTTTGATATATGCTCTGTATGCAAAATTGTTATTCATTGTATTGTTAAAGGGATAGTGTATATGCTTAGGGGGAGCAATTTTGCTAATGGCTTAATTTTGTTTTAAAACACTTAGATGTCAAAATTTTATTTTCCTAAGTATTGCCATCAATGCCAAAGGGGGAGATTGTTGGTATTTTTGATGTTTATGTTGTGATTGTCATTGATGGACACACACTGGCATTAAGATCCTCTTTATGTGTATGAGTTTGAGCACAACCGGTATTTGTTCCAACCGGTATGTTGTATTATAGTCTTTAGACTATTAATGTTTAGCAGAATGTGTTTCCTGATTTGAAGCAGCATGTTGACCTCAAGCGGTATGAGGGATTAAAGTGGCATAACACATTTTGACCAGTCTTCATTTTTGTCAAACCGGCAACCGGTATTTTGTATGAATTGGTAATACTCTGTGATGAGTTACCAACTGACATTTTGTGATAAGTTATCAATCCACCGATTGTTTGACGGTGCCGACACACTGGCAGTGCTTCTAGTGTCATGTTACTGAGTATGTCTAGATTCATTGAACCTAGGGAATTGAAATGTAATCCTATTGGACCGACATGAAATCAGATTCCTTTAAAAGGATATCATGTCTAGGGTTCTAGGTTGCTGCTGAAAGGGTTTATGTTATGACTAGGGTTTAAGGTGGTTGAGGAGTTGAAAAGAATATAAATTTGTAGAAGATTGAAGTAATGCAGGAGTGCATTAAGAATGAGCTATCAAGGATCTAACTGAGCAGTCCATGCTATTAGATAGATCAAACACTTGTTGATTACTCACATCTTTGACAAGTCTATAGCCCTTAATCAGGTAGGACCAAAAGCCTTTTGTAAAATCCTCTAACAAGGTTGTTCACCTCTATGAATCTAAAATCCTCTAGCAAGGTAGTCCTTGATCAAACTTATCTCCTAACAGAGATTGAGATTCCTAATAGGATCTGTTCTGGTGAAGAACATTGTAAGACCTTAACCGGTTTGGTTTCTATTCTTTAGATAGTGACTTGTGAGTTTCATCTCATCGTGTTTTTTCCCATTTGGGTTTCCACGTCAAATATCTTGTGTTATGGTTGTATTGCTTTTGTGGGTGAATGCGTTATTTGCATTTTGGTTTGCATGTGTGATAACCGGTCTGTCTGTTAAATTGCTTTACTGGTTTATCTTTAGACTGTTTAAGTGTTTAAGTGCAAGACTTTTTGGTATACTAATTCACCCCCCCTCTTAGTATTCATTAGAAATTAGTTATTCAATGGGCAACTATTACCGAGTTAGACAATGTTGAGATCATGATGTTTAGATTGTTTTGATATCCTACATATATTGTTGATTGTAAGGTTAATACTATACTTTGTCACCGAGCAAAGAACCTAGTCGGTAAACCCTAAGGGTATCAATATCGGTTAATGAAGGCAGAATGTCTACCGAGTAAAGTTTAGTATTTACCAAGTTGCAACTGAGTTATGACAGATCACATTGGATGGATAAAAGCATTATTCAATGAAGGATGTTGATGAGTTGGAGATGAATAAATGATTGGTATGCCACGCAAAAGTTTGTTAAGGATCTACGGTAATGGAAAATCAAGAGGAAGATCTACAACACAGATTGAACCGCATTAACCTAGCATAAGTTCCTAGGAAGGAATGCAAGTTCCTAGGAGAAGTAAAAAAAATTTCAGATCGAAGGATACATTGAACCTAGTCAAGTTTAATGATCTGATGGCTAAGATTGATCATGGGAAATGTGATCAAGGAGATTAAGCAGTTAGAAATTGTTTATAAATAAGTAATTGTTGATAAATAATGCATGCGGGCAAGTGTAAGCACAGGGATGCTACATAGTGATTACCGAGCACAGAAGCTTGAAGACCTATTTGAATAATAGAGTAGGGAGCCCAGCAGAGGGACAAGATAAGTCCTATGACAAGATTGTTTTGAGCAAATAGAATCTGCTTTAGCATTTTATATGTGAAGTTGCAGATATATTTTTATTACTGTTATTTTGTAAGTGACAGAAAATCTCTTAACCGAGTGGACTTAACAGTCTTATTTGTAAACCCTCTATCAAGGTAACATTCTAAATGAGTGTTTGAAATCCTTTGACAAGGTCACTTCTAACAAAGTAAAGATCCTAACAGATCTGAGGGAAATCCCTTAACTGGGTCACATCTAGCAATGTGTTTGTAATCTTTAACAGGATTTTCTTTTAACCGACCATACTCTAGAAGAGTATATTTCTTAGTGGGTCCGAAATCTCATAGTGGTTTTACCCTATTCGGGTTTCCATGTTAAATCTGGTGTTATATGTGTTATGATGATTATGTGTTTTTGAGTTAGCATGTTTAGCAGTTTTTGGTTATATTGTTGAAGTTTAAGTTACCGAGGTTGAATCTATTGATTTTATGGAAGATTAAGTTTGTATGATTCATCCCCCCCTCTCATCTTGTTAGCTATTGGCATCAAAACTTTATAGTGAGGTCTAATATGGGGGCTCCAGATCACTTCTATATACTAGTTTAGCTATATCTATTGATCATCTGATGACCTTTTAGTTTTAGTATTTCACTACAACTTATGATATGATCCTCGATAAACATAATGTCATACAATGTCATCATCAAGTCATACTTCTAACTAGTGAGCCCATAAACATGTATTCCTACATGATCAACCACTAGACCAACATATGTCATTCAGGTCATTTCAAATACCACTTGAGATATTAATTCCACAACTCATGTTACCAAGGATATTGCAATGATCTCCAATCTTATTGACTTACATAACCTTCACGTACCTGTTAGCATTTATGCCGGTAACAACCTGCACATCACGGTCTCTTGTACTGATCCACTATCACTACCATAGCTCCTTCCCTTGACTCCTGACATCCCATGTCACTCTGTATCTGATTCCAATTATTATCTTGTCATACATTGATACAAAAACATTGATTTAGCTCTGATATGTGGGTGTGTAGCCAAGTCAACCTCTACACACACTTATCTTCTCATTTTCTTCCTTCATACCAGCAACAACATGTTTTTACATGTTTCCTTCATCACTAAGGGGGTGAATGATAGGTTCAGTGTATTAATCCCCCTAAGATAATGCATCTCCTTTAGGCCTTAGAAGATATCACCTATGCATTGTATGCACAGTGCTGGTCCATGGGCTTCTTCCTCCATACCTGCCTGGTCTCATTCATCTTTCCATTTTTTAGGCTTGGGAGTAGGTCTTTCCTTCTTCTGCTAATGAGTCCTTACATTTCTTGATTCTCCATCACAACTAGAAGTAGTGCTATTGTAGCACACAACATCTATCCCAACTTCATGATTAGGGAATCTCTTAACATATCAGTTTGACCATCTTCTCCTGGTCATGTTGTTATGTTTAGCAACTAGAATCGGTGGACCTCTTGCTCCTGCATGGACAATTCTTCTTTGGTTCCATGCAGGTCTCTAACTTCCATATGCTCTAAATTCACCTTTCTACAGAGCATAGTTATATCGGCCACCATGTGACTGTAGGCTCCTCTTCCTGCACTCAAACTCTTTGTGGCCAAAACCATTATAGTTATGACAAATAATATTTGCATAACTGGGAGAGGGGATATGCATGTATCTAATCCTGGATACATTTTTCTCATATGCATGATGTCCATGAGATCCTATATTATTATTTCTAGATCTCTTCCTACATGCCTTTTCCCTATGGCCATAAGCATTACATGCAAAGCAGTAACTGGTAAAGGATGGCATATGACTTACAAATTTATTTTGTCATGCATGAGGAGATTTTACTGCTTTAGCATCCCCATTTCTTCTTCTTTGAGAATGGATCCTTGGTTGTCCATTCTATGTAGTTCTTCCATTTGGTCTCTACTTTTCCCATACTTTCTTAGCCCTATGGGTGGTAGCATTACTTTGTCCTCTGTCAATAGGAGATATTCTTTGCTGACTTCTCATGTTCCTGCTTCCAGGGAAGTTGTCTTCTCCCATCTTCCCTTTACCTTTGGGATCTGCATTGTTCCTCCTTCTTGTAGCACCAGTCTTCATTCTTGTCTACAAGTCTTCACCAGTTGTTCTTAGGTCAACCTTCTTTTGGGGAGCATTTCTAGCTAGAAAGTCTATCCCTTTTTCTCTCCATTTGAGGAGACAAACTGAATGTCATTGTGGGGGACATTCTTGCAGGTGGAGCATTCACCAATACCACTTCCTGATCCTTCAATGTCCTTGGCATGCTTTTTCTTTTTTAACATTTTGTCCAAGGCATCACTACTACCATCAAACCATTTTTTTACCTTGAGCTCATCCTGACATTTCTCAAGGTCATTTCAGAGAACCTCCATTTCTCCATGCAGCTATTGATATTCTTCATTTTTAACTTCTAGCCTAGATGCTAGATCTTCACACTGACACTCCTTGAAATTCTTTGCATGAGACTTCAACTCTGAGATGCATTTCTCAAATTCCTCAAGGCATTTTATCAGCCAATTTTGCTCTACTATAACAACATTCTTGAATAGCTTGTATTCATTTCTGATATTTTCCCTTTCACTTCCTTTGGAGTCCAAGACTGATTTCAAATCATCAGTCAATATTTTTGTCTCTTCTAGTTGAGTGGTCAATAAACCAACCTTTTGGTTGGATATTTCAAGGTAGGTTCTCAACTGGCTGCAATCCTTATGAATTGATCTTTTGTAGTTTTTAAAATCATTTCTAACATTTTGAAGCTCTTCTAGAGCACTTACCAGTTCACACTCAAGATCTACTTCCAAATCTTCTTCTTCTTCTTCTTCTTCTTCATGATCACTGCCAAACACATCTTGTTGGTGGGATCTATTTTCCCTATCACTTTTAGATGTGTGCACCTCATGTTCAGATCCTTGAGCAATGAAGAGGTGGGTTCCTTCTTCATCAAACATGTGACTACTAGTGGATCTGCCTTCATCAACTACAGATATATGAGATGTATTTCTCATCAAATCATCATTAACCGGTTCTATAGTAGTAGGCTCGTTTCCATAGAGCTTCCTTACTCTTTCCCATAGACTCTTTGCTGATTTACACTTATTCACCCATGAGGAGACATCACTGATGAGCCAACTGAATATGGCCTTCATGGCTTCTTCATTTCACAAGCATCTTCTTCCTTCTTCGGATTTGGAGGGAGGATTGCCATTCCTAGGAAGACCATTGATAACCGACATCCATACATCAAATCCTAGAGAGGATAGGAAGACTTCCATTATACAACTCCAAATGGCATAGTTTGATAAATTAAGCACAGGAGCAGGGATTGACACTAAAAAAACCACTATGTCCTTAATCTAGAATCTACCCAAGCTAGAGAAAGCTCATCTAACTAGGAACGTAGGCTCTGATACCAATTGTTAGACACAATGTACCACTGAGAGGGGGGTGAATCAATGGCTCTCAATCTTTTTCCCTTCAACTATCCTATGTGAGTACACTGGTTCATAGATCAAGCACAATGAAGACTTACCGGCTAGTGGGGAGACAAACACAAATACAATCACACACAAAGGACATCTCATAACACTAGTATGTACAAGGAAAACCAAAGATGGGAAAAACCTCGATGAGAAATTCTGCTGGAGTCTACTGCTCCAATCTAGTCTCACAATCAAATCTTTGTTACAATGTTTAGGGGACCAACCTAAGGAGATACAACCCCTGTCTTGTTTATGGGCTACAACCCAAAGGAACTACAATTCCTAATTTATGAGCTTCAACTCAAAGGAGCACCAACCCCTACACAGTTTATAGGTTACAACCTAAAGGAGCTACAACTCAATGCTCACAAAGATAACTTCAAATACAAAATTAATACCTTCTCAGCTATACCTGCTCTCATCTGCTGCTTTTCTTACTAGTAAACTTTGTCGGTTCACTTCTCTTATGTTCTGCTCTACTGGATCTCCTCCTCACTGCTCTACTCTTCACCACTACTACACTTTGTCAGTCCAATGTTTACCTTCTCTAGAGCTCTCTTCACTTCTGCTCTGTTGGTATAACCACTACCAGTTCTTCTCTTCACTCTTACTCTTTTCTTAGATACTTGTTGAGCACTTGGCTGATTTTCTCTTCACATGCAGGAGTAACACTCAATCACTTCGCAATAGCACTCTCTTCTTGTATTGATAAACACTTTACCTATGTCTTTGGCCTGCATATTTATAGTCTGGTTTTCTCACCAAAATCCTATTCAAAATCTAGGTTGTTAGGGTTTCCTCATCACCCTCAAGGAAAACCAAATCCAATCGGATCTTCCCAAATCTGATCTCTCTGATAGCCAACTATACACCTCCACCATTATCACACCTTCTATATTTGGCAATCTAGTTTTTACCTTGTCAGCTGATCTCTTGGTCAAGCATCAAGATTGGTCTTGTTGTTTCCTTCATCCACCTGGATCTCCTCAAACACTCTTAGATGGCTCTAAGTTGTCCTCCAGACCTCTAGCTGCAAAACTTTGCAACACATCCCGTGATTTGTGGGATATTTTGTTAATGTCGACCAACTCTGTAACTACCCCATTGGTGTATATTCCTTCTTCATCCAAATGCAGGTCCACCACCTTGACTCCATGTGGCATCCATGTCAACCAGCTGCCAGCTTGAGTCTTCATGTCGGTCTAGATAGGATCACCGACCAAACACTCTACCGGTTCCTCTTTCCTACTAGTTTACTAACCCTGCCAGTATCTCACATACTACCCATTCCTCTTTCCTACTGGTTTACTAACCGTGTCGGTATCTCACATTCTACTGGTTCACTCCTCATGTCTGCACTTGTTGAACTACTGGTGGAACACCTAAACCAGTCTTTAGACATGTCTATCCCAAGCATGCACATTCCCACAAAGTGGGAAGTAATTTGTATTAGCACCTTGCTCATATTACTGGTGGACTTACATATCGGTAATCACTTTTTATCTGTACTGGTATATCAACATGCCTTCTTAGTCAGTTCAGTGCATATCCTTGATTTCATGCACTTGATGCACACCTCTTCTTCCTTATCTCACAACACTATGATGCACACAATGCGCGATAGGATATAAGTTCCACTTATCGGTGGAGTGAGACCTTGTCTTCTACATCTTGCAATATGCTCATGTGACTTACTTGTTTGAGTAGCAAACCTTTAAATAGGCACATGTGATCCGGTGATGGCACTTTCACTATCAGCTATTGCTTCTCATGATGAGTGCATCTTCCTCCGAAGGGAGTATTGTTGTTCTACAACTTCACAACATACCCATGATCTATTCATTCTTCCCCTTCTATGATGTTGTGATATAGGTAACATTATGCCACTTCATCATAAACAACATCCAAGCACCTTGGCCATCCTACTTGTACACTGGTCATGAGCATTGTCAACTGACAACCACTCACTTGGTTGATCTGACTTCTCCATGTTAACACATCACTTACTAGTTGACATCCTTTCCTTACTGGTGATATACTGTATCAGTATCGATCACCTTCCCAACTCATCCACACGATTCAGGCACTAACTTGTGTACTACCAGGGTCATCTTCCTTACCTTACTGATGTTCTGCAACACAAGGTGATATCAAGGATATCTCAACCTGTACACTTCCTTGATAGTGTTGCACATACATCTCTCATATCGATAGTCATCCAATACTAGTTGACATCAATGACAGCACAATGCCAACACCTTGAAGCGAAATTTCACTCCTAAACTCTCACACTTGAAGTCATGAAGTAAAACATTGAAATCCAAGATAGACTCAGAGGTGAGGCAAATTATGAAAGAGATTAAGATTACTTCATTTCACATTCAAATATTCAAAGTCATTCTTACTCTCATCAATCCTCAAAAGGACTCAAAGGAAATACATAATATGAGCATTACCGGTGTCGATACTTGGTTACATGGGTATGCACAATATGAGCAACCTAGTTTAAAAGTATACACCATATGAGTTACATGTAATGAAAAAATTGGATCACATTTCATGACATGTACACAATGAACAAGTTTGATCACATTTTAATAGCAAATAACTAAGTTTCATATATATCAAAATGGATCAAATATCAACTTTCATATTAATCAATGAATAAATTGGGTCGAATATCAATTTTCGTATATATCAAAATGAACAATAGTTGTTTACATATCAAAAAATTCCATAGATGCTAAATCAATTATAATTACAGAAATGTGGCATGTGCCATGTCTGTCAAAGTTGATATATACATATAGAAATGTCGAATATATATAAAAAATTGTCTTTAAATAACCACAACTACAACTATATGTCTCTATTGATATCTATAACTATGGCGGATCATCAAAATAGAGCCTCTTCGAAGCAATACCTGGCTCTATAGTTGGCTGCACAAGGACAATTCAAATGTCGAATCAGATATATTTTCTCAATATAACATCAAAATAACTAAATATTGAACTCTAAATTGTTTGAATTTGAAATTTTAATTACCTCATCCCTGTCTTCTGCAATTGGGTGAGGCTGAGGATCCGTGGGAAGTCCTGAAGGGGGCAGTAACTGGTAAAACAAAATTAATACAAGTTAATAACATATATGCCAAATAACACATAATAATTAAAAAAATGAATAGACTAAAAAACTAAAGCATACCAGAGCCTCAGATGGATGTGCTATGGTCATACGAGGCAAAGTCATAGATGAATCAGTTATGATCATTTCCTATATCCATGGTAAGTGATCCAAAAGGAGTTAACAAGAGGGTTTCAACTTCGTTGTGCACTTAGTGAAAAGGATTTTATCTAAGACATACATGCCTTTTCCCTTTTTCATGTTGGATCCCATATTATACATGTAGGACTTCTAATGAAATAGAATGGTATAACATTAGTTGGAAGTTTGGAAGGGGGCTGTAATAGGTTAAATA
>NC_081413.1:202005513-202040513 GCF_030272615.1 Cryptomeria japonica | reverse complement strand
TGAGAGAAAAGCCTTTAAACATGCACCCAAAAGTTGTTTCACCAGGTTGGAGAATATTATTGATTGATCTAGAAAATAATTAATGGCAAACAAAAATACTGGCAAGCCAGAGACTGACAACAAAAGTTTAAATGCCCAGAGGTGAGGTGAGCATGAAGAATTCAATTAGAACAAGTCAAAATTTTTCAATGAAGTAAATGATTAACACTAATAGCTCCTTTATTGTCATTTAATAGGTTGAATTTCATTCACAAGAAAAACTGAGACAATGGCTGCACGTCATGCAATTGAGAATGCCATTACCGCTCCCTTGGAGAGTATAAGATTGAGAGTTTATAATGGATACAATAAACATATTCTACAGTAAACCTACCATAAAAAATGTGGAAGAAAAGATAAGACATGGACTATTCATCCAAAAGCCTCAAAGAAGTGCATCCCCGGGTGGTAGAGACTATAGAACCAAAAAAGTCGTCAGAACAAAATTGCAGACATCATTAATTTTAGTCTTTGGAAGTTACGCATTATGTTGCATTGGGGACTAAAACTCTCTATTGCCAAAAAAATGGGCCAGCAATATTCTTCCAAATTTCTATTCAGTTAAGTTCTAAGCATGTTTCAATTTCTAATATTTGCAATCCAAATTAGCAATGTTTAAATTGATTTCTGATTGGTTGAAAGAAAATGTTTTAATCACTAGATAAATTTAGAGGCTTGACTATAGTTCCATGGAAGGAACTAATAGTATTCTATGAAATGATGTATTCTAGGTTGTTACTGTGAAGGTTGATTTATTTTATTGATGTCTTGTGTAACACCCGATTTCACATATGGCTAATACAACCCTAAACTATTACACACTTTTCTTCAATAGATGGTTAAATAGATTTGAGGTTTATAAAAGAGATGATTGTATGAAATTATTCTTAGTATTCCCTAGTAGAGTTGATGAAAAATTGATATCAAATAATATGACTTATTATTGTAGTCTAACTATGCTTATGAATGTGTTCTATGTGCAGGAAAGTAATGAGGACTATGGGAGAAACACTTATTCCAAATCAAATTTTCTCTATGATATGGTATAAGCTTAATCATTATTCTTTACTTATAAGGAAATGAGGTTTTTTAATTCAATAGAGATGTGTTTATGAGGTTTATCATTGTGGGTCATAAATGTTACCTCTTGAGTCGTTTTCCTTGTCTAAATTACAAAAATAGAATGTAATACCCCTTTCCTAATCAGACTCTATTTGACCTAGTTGACCATGGTTGACTTTTCAGTGGCTTACATGGATGGTTGATACATCATGTTGTGATGTTTTTATTTAGGTACTATGCTTTGGAGTGTGATTTAGTGGATGTGATTGTTAGCAATTGACACTCTATTGGTTGGTTTCACTATGTTGTCATTGATGGCAACATGATTTTGTGTTCCGGCTTCATGTTTTGATTCTATGGTGTACCGACAGACACTTCATAGATCCTACATCGGCACTGACACTGGCACCGACAGGTCAAAAGGATTTCTTTGGTCACCGACAATGCAGGCCGACATGGTATAGTAAAGATTATTGGTATTGGAGTCCAACATATCTTAGATCCGACATTGGCAATTTGTTTTAATGTTTATACATTTATGTTATCTGGCTGACATGTAATATGATATTCTATATATTTGTAAGCTGACATAAGGCATGAAAAAATTGTATAGAGTATATAGGTCAATTTGATAAGATCATTTTGAGATATAGACATGAGATAGGAGATTATGGATATGCAAGTGTAATATGATGCGAAATTATTCAGAGAGATTATGTACGTGAGGAATTTATTGTAAGGGTTATTTCGGTAAAGGGCTTTAGGGTTTCAAACCGGAAAAGACAGAGCTTAAACCAGAATTGTATTCTTGCATAGAAGATGCTATCTTAGCAGTTCACACTTCTCCTGATTGTAGTCTAGAATTTTATGTAGTCAGTGAGGCTACTATTGTGATTGAGCATAGTGCTCTAGGCTATAAGCCTTTCTGCAAGTGCAGGCCCCTCATATTTTGTAATATCTCTTCATATGGCCAGTGGATTTATATTGTGGGTCACAAATCCCACTGTGGTTTTTCCTCTTTGAGGTTTTCCATGTATAAACACTAATACATTTGGCCTAAAATTTCGACGGAGGTTTCCAACGGAGAAGGTATATTGTGAACAAATTTGATTTTTTTTAAAAAAATTGCCCGCATTCATTGGAATTCTGATGATAATTCAATATCTGTTTTCAATAGAGAAGGATCAATGAAATTTGTGCTTTTTTACAAAAAGTGCTCGTGTTTGTCGAAATTTCGATGACCGCGGGCATTACTTAAAAAAAAAAAAGACCAAGACATTTCAAACATCATTTTCGTGGCCTCTTCCAATTCTTACGTTGCCGCTCCAGCAATGTACTCCCGCCTAGAGTAAGCGTACTCTAGGTTTTGGATGAGGCATGTGAACCATTTTGATCAATTAATGCTAGCTCCAAGCAATGTCGGCTCATGGAATAGGGCAGGTGTAAAGCTCTTTCAACATCCCCCAGCCTATGCGAAAATGGGAGAAATGTTGGCTCATGGAATAGGGGCATGCTCCTGGGGGCTAAAGACCAATAGAATTCATTCCCCTTCTTTCATTCATTAGTAGCAGTCACCCATCTATTTTGTACCTACAGATAGTGATGTTTCTGATTCTCCGTTGGCCTGGGCGCAGTTGTAAAGCTCTGTCAACATCCCCCAGCCTGTGCAAAAATGGGAGCTTTGAAATGGCACGTCGACTGTTTGACAAACTGCCTCAGAGAAATTGGAAGTTTTGGAACAAGGTATGAACATCTATCATAGGATAAATAATAGAGGAATTTTATCACATGTTGTAGCTACAATTGCCAAGGTACATGTTTTAAAAATGTTTTATATCATAGAATCAACATTCCAATGTCTATTTATTTTTTAAAATTTGGATATTGTATTCCCAACTAATGTCAATTTTCATGAAACTATTCCTTTAGGCAAGCAAATTTGTTGTTCTCTATACGAATTATGGGGTTTGAAATCTATTTAGTGTGATTGTGTAATATCCCTTGTCCAATGATGACTGAAAAACAAGGAATATTCGTTATAAAATCCATGTGTTATGATGTTCTCTACTGTTGCGTGTTATGCAGATTCTTGTCTCAAAAGTTTTTAGTTTGGTATAGAGGTGAACCATCACATATTTCTCATAAATGTACAACTGCAATTGACTGCAAGTGAAAGAATGATAGCCAAGAATGCATATACAATCAAATTATGATCATCTAACACCAAATTAGACTCAAAATCAGAATGTTTAGCTTGCTGACATTATGTCAAACAATTGGCAAGACTCCTCAGAAAATGGGCGTATGATGATGCAACCTCAAATTCCTCTTCTTTCATATCTAAAAATGATGAAAATCATTTGTGTCTTAAATAATGAGATCAACAACTAAAAATGGGAAAATAATATCCTAATTATGACTCCCTAATTAGTATAAGATACTATAATTTCCAATATTATACTAAGGATAAATATTCAAAAAGTATAATAATTACATTAATATATATATCACTCTCATGTCTTCCTTAATTTTATATAAGGTCCCTCTATCCAAATATGAAGTCTCAAGGGAGTTGTATGTGTCAATTATTCAACCTTCTTCTAAGTCTATTCTAACCTCTTCTTCCAACACATGTCTTGATGATGGTTGAGGATCTTTAAACTTTGAAAATATGAATGAACACACTCCTCTAGACATGATTTAAATACCACATTTAATTATAAACATGGATGCAATGGACATAATTTAGGGTGTGTGCAATGAAGTGTGGAGGTTCATGAGAAATATACATTACATTTTTTTTTGAAGATTTAGGTTTCTATCCTCCTCCTTTGTTGACATCCCCTCCCCCATTGTCTAATATATCTATTGTCGGTTGAAAATTTTGTACACTTGGGGAAATATACAAAATTGTGGTTTCATCCACAGTGTGTGAGTAAAACTCTCCCAATTAAGGAAAGGCTCCCCCTATCTAACTATAACTTTGAAAATAAAATAGGATGGGATAGCAATCTTTCTTCTTCTTTCAAGAAAGACAATATCCTTTTCTCTTCAGAGAAAAGGATAACGATTTGATATAAACAACAATAACCACTTTCAAAATGAAATGAGAGAAAGGAAATGAAGTTTCCTGAAAGCGCAAAGACTTCCGTCACTTCCTTCGGGATGAGACAACAATATCAAGCTCAAAGACTTGATTATGTGAAGTCCTATCTACCCTTATGCTATAAAGAACAAATTATAATAGCTCAAATACTGGGATATCTTATTCTTTTCTACTTAAAATAATGGGAAGCAGTATAAGCTCAAAGACTTACAGCTATTTCTCATAGAACCTATTCCTAAATTCTCTTAAGAACAAGTGAAATCACAAAGACTTGCAGCTTCTCTCAACCGAATATTTATTTTAATCTATATTAACCTCAAATACTTGCAGCACAAAGACTGCAAATCGAATGTGATTAAGCTCTTTAAGAAACACTTACAAGAAAGATAATATATAACACAAACTCAAGTATGTAGCACAAAGACTCAAAGCTTGAGCAATTTCCTTCTATTCCTTTCGATTCTTGAATTTACACATGAAAGCTCAAAGACTTCTTTGCTGTAAATTTGGCAGAGTTTTTGCTTGCTTTCCAAAAAGATCAAGATTACAATAGACCCCTCAAGTATTTATAGAAGAGGATCCTTGAGAAAAAGGTGGGAGGATCCTAACTAACTTGAGAGATTCTCTCAACCACCAAGACACAGTCAATAACTAACTAAGACTTATTCCAACTACAGTCCTAACTGAACACAACTTGTAGTTGCTTTACATGTAATTACAAAAGTGCAAGTAATAAGTTAACTTGCAATTACAAAGTTATTTTTTTACATGTAACTTGTCAAAACAAAATTACAAATGCATAACTAAAACTATTCCATGTGTCTAAAGACACGACTCTAACTGCATCATCCTTTGTGTTGTGATGATCTTCATGTCGCTTCAGGATGCTAGAACTTGAAGTATTCTGGATTGGTAAAGACATCTTGAACCGGAACGGGAAGTTGCATCCTTGTCTTCTTGCTTGGGGTAGTACTATCGTTTCAGGAGGGAAAGGGTTGCCTTCCTCTTTTCATGTCATGATCATCTTTGTCTTGAAAGCATTTTATGATCGCAACCATGAATTGTTGTTGTATGTCTTTTTTGTATTGTTCTCCATTCTTGAAATTTGCTTGCAAAATAAGGCACATGCCTTAATCCACTGATTTGGTAGACCGTGTGTGCAAACCAAACTGACAAGGGAAGAGATAAATTGATGCAAAATTGGGCTCATAAGAGAATTTCAGGTTTTGGAAGTTGCATTACATTTGTGGGGAAAACAAGAGCATTAACTTGCAATTGCGGGGAGCAAACATGCAACTTCATATATGTAATGGGTAACTACAAGTTTGCACTTGTAATTGGACCTTTAGAACTCATTTTCAAGTGTTTTTTGAGTGCATTTTGGACCAATTTCGGATTCTGGAAGGTTGACCGCAGGTAGAATTTAAATGGGGAAAATGAATGAAGGTGTGAAATGAGTGGATAAAATGGTATGTACGGATGATGAAAATGAATATGAAAAGATTTTGGGAAGATCGTCTTCAAGAAAATGGGAAGAACTTTCAACATGTAATCCGGTTCTAAAAACCCGATTTTGAAAGAATGGGTATTTTTCATCTTTGTAACTTGGAATTTCAACAAAAGATGGTTAAATATTTTATCCGTAAGGGAAGAACAATAATTTTCATCCAACTTGTAATCGATATTTTAAAATCCCGAATACAAGTAAAGAGGGAAAATGGGGAAGAACAATGCAATTCTAAAATTGCTTTACAAAGGGGAAAATCTCTCTCACAAAACCGATTTTTTGGGGAAGAACCAACATATTTGAAAACAAGAAAAATGAAACAAGAAGAAAAGAAATCTTACCTTGCTCCAATCTGAAAATGCCTCTTCAACAAGATGATTAATCTTTGAAAGAAGGAAGGAGAACTCTTAAAAAGAAATTAACCGCATTCCAAAACCCTAGCCACGTTTTTGAAAAAATGCCCAAAACTGAAAAACGTGGCAACAAATGCATGAAAAATGAATCAAAAAAAGCTCCAATCTCCACGCCTAGATGAAAGAAGCCAAAAAAACTTAGGAGAGGTATGATTCGTGGCATTTGAAGAAGTAAAACGTGGCATTTTCAAAAAGGTTTTTTGTTGTTAAAACGCCTTCAAACCAGCAAACAAATCCACCAAATGGCATGAGAAGAGTTTCAAAATGAATAAAAATAGGGAGGAATCCAAAACGCCTTCTATCTCCCAAAAAATCTCCACAAAAAATTGCCTAAAATCCTTAAAAAAATACTTTTTTCCTTGCAATTCGGGTTTTTTGGAACCAATAACAAGTTCGAAATGCATTGAAACAATGAAAATTGGGTTTTTTAGAAGATATAACAAGTTTAAAATTTCACTTTTTCAACATGTTGGGCAAAATCGGGATTTTTTGGCCAAATAGCAAGTTTTAAATGTCAAAAATGCACTTTATGAGCAAAATCGGGTTTTTTAGACCAAAGTGCAAGTTTTAAATTGTCACTTTTTCACAAACAAGGCAAAATTGGGATTTTTGGAGAGATATGCAAGTTTTATGCACTTGTAAAAGGGAAATAAAACCCCTACAACAAGTTATAACTTACTTGCACATATGTAATAGGGGTTTAAAATCCCTATTACATGTAAAAACCATTAAAGTAGGGGTTTTTGGAGAGAACTACAAGTTTACTTGTAATTTAGCCAAAAAATCCCTATTTTAACTAAACAAGCCAAAAAACAATAAAAATAATAAAAAACAACAAAGGGGAAATTTAAAACAAATTACAAGTTTTCATTTTTAATAAAAGTGCACATGTAATAAGCTGAAAATTCCCCTACAAAGACCAAAACAATGGACATCATTAAAACTTGCAGTTTGAAGAAAATTCTCCACTTGTAGTCGGGATTTTAAAACCCAAAATTGAAGGAAAGACATAGCAAGCGAACCTAGAATTCGACGAAATTTGAAACGTAGTTCGAGGATGTACTAAGGATTAAGCCAATCCAAGGATTAGTCTAAATTATGTATTGGGAAGCATGCCATAGAGTAAAATCTTCAACCTGCAATGACTGTTCTGAAACCCAAAATTGCACAGAAAGCTAGGAAAAGGAAGACCAAAACTCACCAAAACTTGGAAAATGATGGCAAAGACACCCCCAAATGATTTGACACTATCAAATGTGAGTTTTGTACCTCATAAAACATGCCTTGGAGACAAAAATGACACTTTTTAGGCAAAAATTTGTAGGGGTTGTCACATTTTTGAGAATCCAAAAATGAGGACAACATCTATGACCTTTCCAACAACTTTTTATCACAACAAGAGATAATTTTTTATGAGTTTATTAAAGCCAACTTTATTACTCTCCCCTTGAAAAATTGAAGAAAAAACCATAAACAAAATTAGGACAAAATTACCTATTAGGGGCTCATTGTCATTCATGGTACTACGTACGATTTCATGTGCAATCATACTTGGGAGGCAACGTAATAGCCTAGTTCCTCTTGTCTCTACATTGTGGAGAAAGAATAATACTCAATAAAAATACAAAAGAGGAAATTTTATGGGAGAATTTGCTCGTTTGTTGAACCTAGGGTTTGAAGCACAAAACTCAAATGTCCAAATTGACCTAGGAAAGCTAGTAGGAAATTATGAGAGTCTCGATTCAAGTCGCAGAGATTCATTTAAAAAAATCTCTAATAAAGTGTGGTACTCAGTTGGATCAGAATCATAAGCCTCCTTATGATTTTAACATTTTTGTTCCATGGGTTGGGGATACTATTTCCGTGCTGTCATTTTTCCTGGGATTAGAAAATGATAGGGAAGTGGGTGCAAGCCTTCTTGAAATGATTTTTAGGATCCATTGTGTAGGTCATCCAGTAAGATATAATTTTATCGAGCACATTGTTCAATCCATGCAACAATTACTAATGATCAAAAAAGGTTCCTGTAAGACATTTAGGTTCTCATCCTACTTGTGCTATCTCCTTCTATCCATGTATCGTGCAATATTCGAGACCAACAATCTTCAAATTGTGAACTATAAGATTGATGAGAAGACTCAGAACAGAACAAAGTGTCCAATATATGAATGGACTCCAAAGATAAGGCTACATGATAACATAAAGAACTACAACCATTTTATAGACTTCTTTTTGGCACCAATGTACAATGAAATTACAAGCACTCCAATGCCTAGATTGCCTGTGTCTTGTAGAGATTGCATTCAACTTAGAAGTCAAATACCATTGGCTGACTGGTTCTTCATGGAAGAATTCATTGTGTTAAGGTTTTACGGATCAATAGTAAAACCATATAGACTTCCAATACATGTGACAGAGAGGGTATTTGCATTGGAATATGTATGACAGTTGGAGAGCACATATAGGCACTTCCATGGTCAGAAAAAGAAGAGCATATTTCCTTCCTTGTCTTTCTCATGTGGAGGGTTCACATTTGAGAGAAAAGCATTCAATGTGGCACATGATTTTTTGACAGTTTTTAGCTTTGGTGATGAGGGTCTCTGGTAGTATGATCCAATCGGTGTAGTTCAAGAAGGCTTAAGAAAAATGGGAACTCTTCAGTGTTATGTCAACATGAAAGTAAACCATTGCTAGAAAATCCTAGAAACATGGACTCTTGGGATGAGGTAAAAAAAGAGATGGAGAAAATTTTCACTGACAATAACATTTCAACAGTAGAAATGTCATCACAAATTATGGCATTGCACACACAGAAGACAACAGAGGATTGCCAGGGCATCCAAAATAGGAGGTCCTACAATTTCTACCGAAAATATGCTAATCCATCTAACAAATCTATTCCCAAATCAATTCTGCAAGAATGTAAAGAGAGTTATTGGACTCAAACCAAAATAATGATTTTTGGACTATGAGGAAGAATCTCGGTGAACCAAAGACTAGTGCAGAATTTGAGACCATCGAAGAGGATGAAGAGTTTAGCAAATTGTGGAATATGGAGCATCCCACAACAACATATGACGAGAGTGAAGATGATGATGAGTATGAGGTTGATCCCACTCCAACAACTAGTACAATCCCTAAAATATTAGGTGGAGTCAATGAGTCCATAAGAGAAAAATATAGCAAAGGGGAAAACATTGTTGAAAAAATGGGTTTTGAAGGTGGTGGTCTAGGTCCCAGAGGAGAAGGAATTTGGTATCCACTCGAGATACAACTTCCACCAGATTCAAAATCAAAAGCTCCTGTTAAACTAGTCATTGGACTTGATTCTTCAGATTCATCACGCAAAGGTACTACTCATTACCCTTAGGGCCCACCTACATTTGTTTTAGGTTCAAATCCACAATCACCACCACATCATGGTATTTCCATTGGTGGTGAATCAAGTGCCACTGCCACTGGTGGGGAATCTAGGGATAGTATTCCTATTATTGTTCAGTCAAGTGCCACTATGATTGGTGGGGTTGGCATGGGTACTACTATTGATACTAGTTGTCTTGGTGTTGGACAAGAGCAACAACAAAATATCTCTCACAAGAGGCCACTAGTGGTAGATAATCTCATACTATTGAGAATCCTATATCAAGTGCCACTGACACTACAAATCAATCATTTGCAGCTTCAGATCACACACCTCAAAATATTATGAAAACTACACATGAAAGTGTTAGTGGGATAGGATCAAGAAAGGTTGTTGGTAATCCTAGTAATGCATTAGTTAAAACCACAAGCGTAAGTGGAACTGGAGCCTCTGTTGTTCCTATGTCACCTTTCAAACATTCAATTGCTTCAGCAAGCCCAAATTTTCAATTTTGTGATTACTATGAAAAATTTGAACACACAACAAATGCAAATAAAGAAAAAGAGAGCATTTCATAGGGTTGCCCTGACTAAAGTTTTAGACGAACAACCTATAAGGAATGAGGTATTTCCAACATATGACCCACACAAAGATATGATGGAATTCATGGTTGTTATGCCCCCAATTGAAGATAAAAATCCACCACACAGTCAGATAGATCCCTCTGAATTTCAAGTTAGCACTCTCCAAATGGATTTTTCCAAAGTACATAATGTGGACAAAATTAGTGTGTCAAAAAGGACTAATGAAGTGGTCTACACTTCACTGCTAAAGGTGGAGAGAGAAAAAAATAAACTGGAGAAACAAATAGAAAAGTTACAGGCAGACCTAGCAAACGAAAAATCAAAGAGGAAAGCAATAGATAACAAGTGCAATGATTTACATAAAAGATAAAAAATTTGGGCTCTATAGTAAGATGGATGCAGAATTGAAGGACCTGAGAGAAAAACTGGCTAAAAGGGGTAAAAAAATTGATGAGGAAAGAGCCATTTTTCAAAAATTGTACAAAAGTTATGAGTCTGCTGCTGCCGAAATAAGAAAAACACATGACCTATTGGATCATGAGAAGGAAATAGAAAAACATTTGCAAGAGGAAGTAGAGGAAGAAAGAAAAAAATGTGCACAAATGAAAGAAGACTTGCACAATGCAAATGATAAAATTAAAACTTTGGAGGTTAACTTGAAAGATAATATGAAAAATACAATGAAGTATATACAAGAAAATATTTGGCGGCAAATAATGCAAAGGAGTGACAAGTTGTGTGAATGGTTTGAATTGAATGAAAGTCAGAGAGTAATTTATATGAAAATCAAATGGCCCTTTGAGAAGAGCATACATGTTTATTCAAAAGAGGGTATGGAAAAACAGATTCTGCAAGTATTCTACAGTACCAATGACAACTACTTGGCATCCAAGGGAATTAAGAGCCGCATTGACGCCACAGTTAAGACATCATCTATCATTCAAAAATGCCAAAAACTAAGGGAAACATAAGAAGTTATGAAAAAATGTGGCAAAAAGATATTGAAGCTACAAGAAAAGAAAAATAATTTGATTAAACTTGGTTTGCCTAAGACCGTTGACCCATCAAATAAATTCATTGGAAAAGAAGCTTACAAAAAGAGCATGGAGATAAAAATGAAGTTTGATTTAGACTTGCTTCCTAAGGACACAACTCCCCAAAGCTTTCTAGAATTCATCCAACCATTTATAACTCTGAATGCGGTATTGGGTGAAATAGTGATGTCAAGTCACTCTTCTAAATATGGAATGTTGACGAAGTTGCAGTTGACTTTCCATAGTTTACAAAATATTGACCTTCCATCAGACGAAGAGTGGAGTACCCTACAAAAACTGAAACAAAAATCTTAAGAATCATAGTATGTATTACACAATTTTCTTCTTTTACTCTTAATTTCAAGGTTTGATGTTTTTTCTGTTTGGAATTTGGCATCGCTTGAAATAACTCTATTTTATGAATAGGGAAAAACTAGCACTCACTATTGCTATATTGCTAATCCAGCCTATGAATCTATGATGCATAGTGCAAAAATTTAGCCTGTAAATTTGTATTCTCAAATTCTCCCAACCTTTAACATTTATGCATTTCTCTATTTCTGATTACTAGGTTTTGGGCACTGCTATTATCTATATTTAATTTGTCATGGTGTGAATTAATATTTAATTTTGAATTGTGTTTTTTGAACATGAGACATCAGACATGTAGCAGTTGTTAAATTGCTAATCCGGCCTGTGATGGCCATGTAAATCTGTGCTAAGTTTGTGATTTTGATGTTGAGTCTTCACATGTTGCAATTCAACCTAAAGTTGTTGTTGCTACTTTGTTTCTATAAAAGGGAACTCAGGGTCATTTACAAAGGGTTTTGAAACTTTGTATTGAATTTTGCATGGAGAATCACATAGATTGGCATATTACCATTGAATGAATTGTATCATATGGCTATATTTTGAAAGAATTAATGAAAATCTAAGTTCTTGACATGTTACATTACCAGACATGGTTCTGAAATGTATTACTATTGAATGAATTGCATCATATGGCTATATTTGATTACTAGACATGATTTTGAAATGTATTACTATTGAATGAATTGTATCAAGGGAGGTTGGTTTTGCACGGAGAATCACACAGATTGGTGTATTACTATTGAATGAATTATATCATATGGCTATATTTTGAAAGAATTAATGAAAATCTAAGTTCTCGACATGTGTATTAATATTGAATGAATTGTATCATATGGATCTGAAATGTATCACATAGATTTGAGACTCAAACATGTCTAAATAAACAATAAACATCTCTGTATCAATAAACACATTATGGTCTTTTATTATGCTATTTTAAATCTGGAAATAGAGAGTTGAAAAATACAATTACAAATCAATATTAAATTCTAATTGCAAAAAGTAATATGCTTTTGTAATATGAAAGATGAGATACAGTAATAAGATTAATAAATACCAATCTCTTACAGTTGCCATTCATCCTCATCAAAATCAGAGCTTTCTTGATTCTTTTCTGTGGTTTCTTCATTCTGAGTCTGCATACCTTTGTTGAACTGCATCTCAATGCTACCAATAGGTCCAGTACATGAGTCAATAGTCCCACTGGCACTTTGGTTTGAAGTGTTTCCCAAACCTCTTCTTTCACATTGGACCTCCAGATTTGTAGTGCCCTATCGTAAGGAAAAGTGTGGACATCATAGCTAGATGTATAGAGCCTCAAGCAATTTTCCAAATTTTTGTCTAGTTTGTTTCTTAGCTTTAATTTTAGGAACCTCAAAGCACTGAAAAATCTCTCATCTTCCACTGAACCCAATATCATGGTAAGATATAAATCAGCAAGCTTCAAATATTCTAGCATTGAATCACGCAACGCTGCGTTCTCAGCTATATTTTTCCAAAGCCTTGTTACTGATCCCTCTTTGCGGGGGTTCTCCATTTTGCCATATTGTTCTCTCATAGTGTATGCAAAATGAGATGATTTCTCTCGAAGATGAGTTTTGTCTAATATTTCATTTATAGTTACTCCATTCAATTCTCTAGATATGCAAAATTGTATTATCAAAATCAATAGCTTACTTCGAAAATTAGCTGCAATGTTGAGGCTCCAATAATGAGGAAACATAATAGACATGGCTTCGAGTAGGTTGTCAGGGGGGGTTTTCTTCTAATTTTTGAGGAAAGATCATATGCAATTTTCTTCACATAAGTAGTTACAGTCTCAACAATCTTGTTGAAATCTTCCCTTGTAACTCTTGCTAGTTGCTTCCTAGGGCGCTTTCCTGGTTCCTTGGGGTCGACTGTGGCATAGAAGTGCATTGGTATCTCAACTCCCCATACATTGGCACATACCTCCCCATCTACATCGATTTTTAAAAATTTATCAGGAATGTTCAAATCTGTGAGTGTCCGCCACTTAACAATTTTTTCATCAGATAGTGTTGTTTGATTTCGATAGAGATTGTCGATGGTCATGCATGTCATCTTACGCAACATAACATATTCTGTAATATACAGAACTCTTTTTTGGGCAGCCTTCATAATATTCCTCATTTCCTCTAGCATGGGCAGAAGAGCTACTAAAGTTAAGAGTGTCTCTAAATTACTTAACCTCCAAAGAAGGTCTTGAAATTTTGGTTGATCTGATTCGTCATGAGTTGTGTGAAATAGTCCAATAAAGGATGGATATTCCTGAAAAAACTCGATGCGTTGGACCATCCAAAGAGATCCATCTAGAATCATTATCCTTGAGAAGCTTGTTCCCATCAGTTATTCCATCAGCAAAATGTTGAAATTCCATAAATCGCTTGGGACTTCGACATAAGTGTGAGTAGAGCTCTCTGATTAAAATTTCAATTTTCTAACTGAAGCAAACTTGCTCACAATTCCAAAAGCTAGATTCATTATGTGAGCCATGTAGTGAATTGCAGTAATGTACGGTGCAAATGAAGTTTCAATCTTTGTACAAAGACCGTTCCTGTGACCTTGCATTACTAAAGCTCCATCTGCTCCAACACAAACCAATTTTTTGGCTACCGTCATGTCATCCATACCTTCATATTCAATTAAACTTCTCTTTACTAGTTGAAATAAATTTTTCGTTGTCGCACTCTCCTTCATTTTAGCAATAGATAGTAGATGAGGTTGGCGGGTATTATTCTCTATAGTATAAACATGCATGCATACCCATGAAGTATTGTCTATTGCCGTAACTTCATCTAAAGAAAATGCTATAAAGTTTGCCTCTCTTATTTTTTCCTTTACATCTTCTTTTTCAACCTTAGCAAGACAACTTGCCCATTCCCATCCACTGTTTACTTCCTAGTGTCTATTAGGATAGTTAGGAACTTTAAAAAAGTGTAATAAACCACTAATTGATGGGAAATCTGTCATAGCACGCCCTCTGCTCAAAATATAAAAAACAATGCTTAATTGAACAACTTTTCCCAGTTGTTCTATTTGCATTGCTTTTCCAAAACTAGCTTCAATAGAACCTTTAAATTCAACAAGCTTTGTCTGTTTTCTCATGAAAATAATACTCTTCATCATTCCTCACATGCTTACAGTCCTCCTTTGTTTTCCATCTTATCACTGATTTTTCAACCCCGTCTATCATTTGTTTTTCATAAACTTTACCCATATGCTTTTCTATGGTGTCAAATTTTAGCTGCAACCTAATTTCCTTGTTATGTTTCCAAGTGCAAATCTTACACCTGCATTCTATTGGAGGCTCGCCTTCAATTGGATTCTCCACTGGTTCAACGAATGGATACTTTGATGGCCAATTAATTTGAAAATTCCTCACTGACATATCCCACTCCGGATCCTTTTTTGATTTGGATTTTCTTTTCCCCTTCTGTGTATTATCATCAATGACATTATCACCCAAGTTGATTATATCATTCCGACTAACTTGGACATCTACTCGATAATCTTCTTCGAGATCATCTTGATCTGAGATATCAGGTTCACTGTCGTCTTCGACATGTGATGTAGGTTGCGAATTTTGTACTTGTACTTATGATGATGTACCTTCCTGATTTTCACCACACTCTTTTCCAAAGCCAAAGTACAAAGACAACGTTCTTCCTTTTGTTGGCCTCTCATGGCCTTCCCCACATTCAGGTTTCCTACGCTTCTTCCTGTTCGACATCTCCAACGAAATAAAGGCTGCCAAAAAAATATCAATTTGTTGAAGAAGTAATAATAGACTATAAAGTATAATATATGTTTCATTGGCCCTATGACATACAATCTAGATTTCTGAGGTCTGAATGTTCTGACCGACCACTTGGCACTGACGGGTTGCCACTTAATAAAAATGAACTCAACAGTGCAAACAAATATAGATAAATTCATAATAACATTATAACACTTCAAAAATATGATCGCTCACCTTTAGGTCACTAATAGTCGCCAATGCAGTCAACAACAATGAATTTCCTTAGTCTGAAACTTCACTATTGATCAGAATTTAGATCCTAGAACCCACTAGATTGTGTAGAGATAGATCTGATCTTTGCATGTATTTATACCTATAGACATATAAAAATGACCATATTCCTAAATGAATATTTAATGTTCATTTTATTCTCATTCCTCTATTTAATTAAGTAAATTATTCAATTTATTTAGTTAAATTCACTTAAGCCCTTTTTGCATCATTTAATTGAATAAATCATTTTATTTAATTAAAACCCTTCTCTCTACTTTTAATTAAATTCACATTTAATTAAATAGTTTACCCCAATTAAATAAATCTAATTTATTTAAATCCCCAACTTGCAACCAAATTGAAATAAAGCAATTTATTTTAATTAATTCTATTTTCCCTCACCCACTTGCATTTTCCTACATCTCCGACTTGCCTCCTAACCCTATTCCTAATTTCTTCTAGAATCCATCTAATCCTAGTCAATTAACCTAAACCCATCCATTATCCCCTTTCCCTTAATTTGAGGAGGTCACTTCTCAAATTTGGAGTAAAGTCTTCAAAAGGCATTAAAGCCTTTATCCATTCAACAAGCTAACTTGCTGAATGCCCTCAAATTTGGAAGGACTCTTACAAATTTGTCCCCAAAATCTTCAAACCATTAATGGTTAACTAACCCTTAGTGGCATGATTAGAGACTTTTTGCCTATCTCAACCTTCATCTAACCCAAGGGTCTCATCAAGCATTCATTGCTTTGACCATGGTTATTCCTTTAACCCTTGCACAAGAGTTTAATCTTTGGGTAAAAGCTTTATCCATTGGATAATCCTAACCTAACCTTAACCCTTACCTCCTAAGGTAACTGTGAGGTCTTCTCAAGCCTTCTTACATCTCCTCTCAAGCAGTCTCTTGTTGACAATTGTCACCATTTCATTGGTGAGAATTGTAAACATGGATTGATTAACTTTCAATCCTGACCCTTGACAAGATCATCCAATCTTGACCATCCATTGCCCTATTTTTCCTATAAATAGAGCCCATTCCTTCTTCAAAAGGATCAAGTCTTTGTGCATCAAACTTATAGTCTCATAACATTAAGCATATTATCTCTCTTTGATAGAATAGCATGCTAGATCATTTTGATAGCATTGTAATCTTAGATATATCATGTTAATCTCATATCATGTTAGCTTTATCTTAGTATCATTTTCATACTAGTTTAAGCTTCATATCAATATCTTGCATCCTATCATCATCTAGTTTCATTTCTAAATCATCACTAGGATCTTGGTTTGCATTCCATTTAGATCTTAGAATCATAAATCTCATTCTTTAGGTTGTCATCTTAAAGAATCAAGTGCTCTTCCAAGCTGAGAGCCACCTTGAATCTTGAAGATCCTTGGAGATAGAGGAACATGGAACGATTTTAAGAGTTTTGATTCATTTAACTTGTTTTGATTGATTTATAACCTCTAATGCAATGTCTCATGGGTGTGTTTGAATTGTTTCCTCCTATTGCAGGTTGATACCACATTTCAAGGCATACAATACCAATCCTTATATGACGAGTTCTTAGGAATTTTATATGGTATACAAATATTTGGTGAATCTCGCGTAACTATAACACGACTTACGTAATTTTCGAGGTGATTATGGGTAGTCCAAATAATTGGCAAATACAATATAGTTGGCGAAAGTTGGGGTGAATGGAGACACTTGTCAGCAAAATGTCGGGCGAATTGGGTCCTCCTAGCGAACAAATCTTCACATGCCTATAGGCGAATTGGGTCCTCCTAGCGAACAAATCTTCACATGCCTATAGGCGAATTATAGTTGTCTATTAAGGCAACCTCGGAGAGTGTAGGTGGAAAAAATTAAATTTACCGTGTGTCCAACGTATATTGTATTGGCGAAATCCTTGCATAGAAACATTTAATTACATAAAACATATGACGATCGGGCTGTGAATTTGATGGAAATTGATAATGTTCTGGCGACATGGCCACCCCCAGTCGGTACAAAATATTCGCCATTTCCCAGGTCGCCGACGTGAAAAATTCGCCATTGGCGAATATTTGCCACTAAAGTAATCTTTTATATATATATATATATATATATATATATATATATATATATATATATATATATATATATATATATATATATATATATATATATATATATATATATATATATATATATATATATGGCGATTGGGCTGTGAATTTTACAGAAATTGATAATGTTCCGGCGACATGGCCACCCCCAGTTGGTACAAAATATTCACCATTTCCCAGGTCGCTGACATGAAAAATTAGCCATTGGTGAATATTTGCCACTAAAGTAATCTCTGATACACACACACACACACACACACATATACCTATGTGTGTGTGTATTTACATACACATATACACATGTGTATGTATTTACATACACATATACATATGTGTATGTATATGTACACATACACGCACACACATGTGCGTGCGTGTGCACACACATATGTCCATGTGTGTGTGTGTGTGTGTGTGTTCACAAAAAATAATGTTTGTTTATCATTATAAATAATGACAAATTTATAATATAAAAATAGATCAAAGAACTAAATTTGTTGATGATGTTTTGTAGTGGGGAAGAGGTGTCGTGTTCATTTCTTTTCCAAATTACAATGGGTTGTGGATGTTGTTCCTAGTCAAAGACGTGAGAAATTATTTTAGAGTGCCATCATTAGGCTCACTAGGATTTGAATTCCTCAAAAGCATTGAAAATGTCTCTTAGATTGAATCCATGGAGTGGTCTTTTGCTCTCGAATATTTGATTGATTTTATTTTTGTGTTTAAAGTAATAGCTAAAATTATTTAGGAGCAATAATATAGAATAAAAAAATGATATGAGAGATTTGTGACAAGTAATGACAATATAACAAATTGATCCTCTATAGGACACTCACTATTTTTTTAATTTCATTTCTTTACCTTTTATGGGGTAGGGCTCCCTTAAGCCAATTCACTAATAGAAAATAAATAAAGATATAATTAAGATAATATATTTATATTAGAATATAAAATAGGATATAAATTAGAATACATAACAAGTATGATATATCATATTCATTAAGATTTATTTGTGATATAATCAAACTGCTTATATTGACTTATACTCTTATTTAACTTAAATAGATATTATATTAAATAAATCTATATCTTATACTATTAACAATACATATCAGATTCAATAATTACATAATAGTGTTATATACTAACATTATGATAAATATAAATATAAATAAATATCTATAAAATGTTTCTATAAAGTGACATATCTATCTTAAAAAAATTCTATATTTAATCTAACAATAATTAATGAAAGATAATTTTTTAAATACAAAAACTCAAATAGCATATTTTTAAATTAAAATAATAAATAAAATAATTTGAAATTGATATCTATGATCATCTTTTTATAAATTCATAACATACAAACAAAAATAAAATAAAATAAAATCACATAATGATCAAACTGAAAAAATTCTTCTTCAAAGTGAAGTATCCAAGAACAAATTTTTGTTACATCTACAAATGCTCTGATAAACATGTTTGACATATGAAAATATATATATCCCATTTAGATATTAACGCTCAAAACCATTATATATTTCCCTATGAGTTGTAATCACATTTAGATATTAACGCTCAAAACCATTTTATAATCTTTAAATTGGTTGAATCTAACAAGAATAAAGAAACAAAATTGCGCGGAACACAGGAAGGCGAATGGCCTATATAATCTGTATGTAATCTGCAGTTTTCATTCACACTAATTGAATAGCTTTGAAGAGAATAGATGGCGAAGGTCTTTTATGTGTTTCTCCTGTTTTTGTTGCACACCGCTCCTTTTGCTTTTGCGCCTTCTGCCTCTGGTAATCACAATAATAATATATATATCCTCCTCTTCTCAGATGATTTTATTTGTTTGTTTGTTGATATTGTGAACAAGTACTAATTGATTTGTGATACATAATGATGATGATCAAAAGAGTGTGATGATGATTTGGAGGATTACGATCACCCTGGGTACTGTAGAAACTTGAGCGGTGAATTTCATGGGCAATGCGTGGTATGGAGGAGTGGTGAGTGCAACTCTGTATGCCAAAATGTTGATCATCAAGCCTTTGGGGAGTGCCATACTTGGAACAGAGGGGAATTGGCTTGTTATTGTTATCATACATGTAATAAATAAGTTGCCTGTTTTTTCTGTGTGCTGGGAAATTGCAGATTCAATCAAATTTAAATAATATGGCTGCAAGGTTCTGTATATATAAAATATGTCATAGATTTATTATGATAATCATGGTGATCAAGAATTTTTAAGATGTTAGAATGTAGGAACAATTTGTGGGCTAGGAAAGACTATGACTAAGGGGCCATAACACAATGCTTGAAAACCTATTAATATATATGATTTCTAGTGGTAAATTCTATCAAATCTTAATTTTAAAGTGAATATAGATCTATAAGAAATATCACTAGGTTTTTATTTTTTATGTAATTAATAGTAGTATTATTTACTAAATTAGTAAAAGTTAAAGATAAATTTTATATTCTTACATTTTATTTACATCAAAAAGTATTAATATGTATTACATAAATTTTATTTTTATTTTCACAATAATATTTAAAATAGGTTGATATGATAATCAATATAATAATTAAATAATAATAATAAAAATGTAATAATGCAATATACTTATATCAATATGATACAGTTATAGTAATAAAATAATGTAATGTAATCATAATGTAAAAATTAAATATAATAAAATAATATACACATAATATAAATAATTTATTTACTACAATACTATGTTATTTTGATATTTTTCTATATTTTAATACAAAGGGTAAGGTTTCCTAAAATCTATTCATTATTAAAAAAATATTATATTAAAATTTATGAGTAATTAATTTTTTTATGGTAATTAACTTTAATCTTAATTGAATTCTAACAATAACCCTAATCATGGACAACAACATTTGTATGTTTCTTTTTTATTACTTCTAAGGGCTAGCTTCTTTGTTTTGTGATGGTTGCTTGGTTGTATGATGTTTGAGGCTATTTTGTTGCTCTAGCTTCTTTGTTTTGTGATGGTTGCTTGGTTGTATGATGTTTGAGGCTATTTTGTTGCTCTAGCTTTTTTGTTTTGTGATGGTTGCATCATTGTACGATGCTTGAGGCTATTTTGTTGCTCTTTGTTTTTTGTTGTTTTGTGAGGGTTGAGGGTCCTTCCCCTCTAAAGTAATAAAAAACAATAACTCTAATCTCAACTCTAAAGCTAAGAAGAAACATAGATGACTAAGGAAAAACGCATTGTCATCTACTTGAAGTGTGGGGAAAAAGACTCTAGACAAGTGAGTCTATCAAATAAAATTTGAGTGTTAATTAAATAAATATAAGTAAACGCATAGCTCACTTTGCAACTTTGTTATAAATTTAATGTTTTAAGCATTCATTGATATTTAGATTTTCATATTTTAAAATCACTTCATTCACACTACAAATAATTATAAACACACACACACACACAAAAGACAAGAAAAAATAAAGAAACACATAAACTAAAAAGGAAAATAACGAGTGATTGTAGTTTGAATGTAAAGCTAAATGAACTCCAAGTCTAACTCTTACCTAAAAGATTTAATTCTCTAAACCTGGTAAGATAAATTGGCAAGGTTTTTAAGGAATCCATTTAATTTAATAAATACAAAATTATTCAAACATATATTTTGATATTAGTATCATCAATCTTCTTTATTTTACCATATACTTAAATATATGTTAAAATTGAGAGTATTAGAAACAAAAATAATCAATAAATATTTAATAATATTCATAAATGAAAAAAAAATTCTATATTAAAATTTAAAGAAATAAATTACTATTAGCTAGCCATTTCACCTCATTCAAGTGCAAGCGTTAATAGATAATCTCTCTTTTTTATTTTGTTTACTAAATTCACCCCATGGCATAGCTCTTGTATAAGACACATTTCATTACATAGTTAAAAATTGTGACTTCTAGCATGAATTTTACATGGTTAAAGTATTAATATATTCTACGGATCGTAAAAAACAATTTTAATTGATCTAAAGTAAAAGTAAGTGAATCATTTAAAGAGAGGATAATTTAAATTTTATTTGGGTTTTCTAGAATGAATCTCATACAATTTCAGCTTTGCATTCATTCTTTATATTCATACTAATTAATCTATTATTATTGTGTATGGTGAAAAGTGATGATAAATGATCTTCGGACATGTAGTGTTGCAGTTAAAACACTTCATTGGTGAAGCGACCACTAGGGTTCAAACCCCTGCTGGGCCATTGTGCTTGCAGGCCTCGTGTCTTCACTGGACCGTTGTGCTCGTGGGTTTGAACAAGTGAAGTGTGGGGATGAGATCCCTCAGTTGTGGCTTCATCGGTTAATAGCTCCAGGTCAAAAGTGTTTCACGTGGAGCTGGAGGGCGTGTCATGCCAGCATCGCCGGTCACGTTAAAAAGTTTACCAGGCATTATTTAAAAAAAAAAAAAGTGATGATAAACTATTGTAAAACCATAAAGATCCAACCACAAACAATCTAGATCCTACAATGAAATATTCACCAATACCAACAGAGATAACTAAGATCATGCAAATCAACAAAATAAACCAAAATATACCATTCACATGTCTAGTAGGGTTTCAATCTCCATTATCTTCCTATCTCCATTGATCTTGCTTGATATATTTGCTCTCAGATTTTATGTGTGCACAAGAGCTCAACAAAGAACAAAAATGTGGTTGATGGCTTGATCACAAAAAGGCTTGATTGCATAAGATTGATTAGAATGCTTGATTGCATAAGATTGATTAGAATGTTAGGAGGGTTGATAATGAAGGAAGCATCCTCTTATATAGAAGACACTGTAAGAAATGGAGGGATAAGATTAAGAGGTGTAAAAGATAGATGGTCGGCTAGGATTAAAGGGTAGGTAGAGGAAATAAGAAAATAATGAAAGGGTAGGTAGTGTAGGAATTAAGAGATGAATGACATGTGTCATAGGTAGAAAAGGATAATGAATTAATTAAATAAATAAATATTTATTTAATTAATAGAAGAAATGGGATCAATTAAATAAATAAAATATTTATTTAATTTAGGAAAAAAGACAATTTAAATAAATAAAAAACATTTATTTAAATGAGGAAAGGCTTAGAAGAGGATTAATGAATGAATTAAATAAATAAAGATTTATTTAATTAATAGAAGACTTAGGATAAGATAATTAAATAAATAAAAATATTTATTTAATTAGACAGGACAATTTTAAGTGTCTACATTTTGCCTCTCTTTGAGACAATGCAGCTTGCCGCATTGTTTCAAATAAGATAAGATGAACTGATATAAAGTTGCCCCAAGATGGGAATGATATGCCCCCTCGAGAGATTGGATGAAAATGTTTGAAAAGATCACAAACAATCTCACGATAAGAAAGAAAGGCTAGAAAGGATTGACCAGATAGGATGACAAGGTCACGCAGGAAAAAGACTGACTCAAGAGGAATCAACAAAATCATGTCTATATCTTAAAAGGCCAAAATTGATAGCTATGTGATGAACATATGCTATCAATTGGATAAGTTGCTAAGAGGATTCACTCAAACAGGTGCCCTAGGGAAGACAAACTAGAAACAAGGCTAGAATTGACAATTCTGTGATAAACATACATTGGCAATTGGATAAGTTGTTGAGAGGATTAACTCAACAGGTGCCCTAAAATAGGTAGGTTTTCTAAGTTGAGTGTAGGATAAGCCATCGAATTGATAAAATCTAGAGAGTGCTCTAGAAAAATAGGATATAGTGCAATGTGACAAACATATACACTAGGATGCAACGCCATGTGATAGACATAAGCACTAGGATTAAGCCTGATGAGAAGCACTATGTGATGGACATAGGTACCACTAGGCTAGGATAGGATAAGATAAGAAACACTATGTGATGAACATGAGTACCACTAATATTGACACGATTGATTTTATTGGATGCATGAGTACTTACCCCGGATTGAGTCGAGAGAGCGATTCTTTATGACACAATAGTTACAAACAAATTTGACTGCCAAGGACCACGCTGCAATCAAGGCGATGGGACTGAGACACATTATGTACATGCCTGAGATTTGGGCAAAAACAAGACTGTTAACTGCTTTGGTGAAAAGATGGTCCCGAAGGGTCTACAGGAGGGGACAGACGAGATAATCCAGGTTGTATCAGTTTTTGTATGATGATGTAGACACCTTTCGTTGATTTTATAGCCATATGATTTTGACATCATTGTATCATGACACTTATGATTTTTAAATTTATATATGAGATGAGATGATCCATCCTTGCAGTAGCTATATGCATATGTTCCTATGTGATGTTGCTTCAATGTGATGCATGTTTCTATGTGTTTTATGAAGATTTTATGATGCTTATGATATGGACGCAAATATGTACATGATGAAAAGCAATATGTTTTTGTTCTTTTATGTTTTTATATGCAAATGTAGATACTAGCCAATGATATATGCAAGATGTAATGTAATTGTGATATATATATATATATATATATATATATATATATATATATATATATATATATATGAAATGCTAATATGTGGTAATGCAGGTGCAAACTACATGAAATGCAAATATTTTTGGCATGTCATTATACTCAGTCATGTGATAATGGGCTACATGGACTCAAGAAGGATGATGGAGGTCAATCAAGAAAGGGGGATGGAAGGTAGAAGATATGAAAGTGAAAGAGCTTCTTGTGCTTTATCATCATTGATATTTATTATGGCAAATAGGTTATGACAATTGAGGTATAGGTTTGACCCAGAAAGTCATTGTACCTATTTGCATGGAGATTAGATAGTCGCAAACAAGGAATGCCCCAGTTCATACTAGACTCACAGTGTCCTCATATCCTTGGACAAGTCATAACATTACTAAGAGACAATCTGCAAACAACAAAACAATAGGTGAATATATCCCATCCTCACCTTTCTAGTCAAAGACAACCTGGAGATATAATCTCTAGTCAGAGACATCCTAGAAAAGCTAAAAGACATGTCACCAAAGGTTAAAATCGAAAGAAAACCAAGACTTCACACCAACACACAATGAAATCTTCAAGTTATTTGTGTTTCTTGCCACATATGCTAACATGTTTGATTTGGTCACCATGTTCTCATCCTATTAAAGGATAGATAATATTGAAAACCATGTTGTTGCCAAAGTCTGTTGACAAATTTGATTTGCTGAAAGCCCACTGTTGCTTGTGTCTCATTTGAAACTGACTGAATCTATGAAACTAATACTTTATTGCAAAGAAGAACGAAACCTTATTGCAGATTGGCAATTTAAATGACTTTTTATTGTGGATTGTGTGTGAAAAGGAGGAATGAAAAGATAATGCTCCTCAAAACATGCGATGCTCGGGGTACTACTTCCATCACTAGATTTAGGATTTTGCCCTAGTTATAGATTGGACCTGATTTATTATGGAAGGAAAGGGGTGAAAAGGGGGGATTATTATGAATGGCTAACCAATCTTAGGTAGATCAATAACAAGCCATGATGGGAATTGGTAAGTTTATTATGGATGGATAAGTTGTGAGTGTGTGCAAAGTGAAAGGATGAGATTGAATCCTAAAGGAGGGAGGAGAAATGTCTCTACACATGGCGCCAGTAACCTGGTTTTCACCATGGTACTTGCCCAGTGTGCCACCGAAGTGGTTTTCACCGTTGGACAAATTTATTTTTCTTCACTTTTTTTTATTTTTTCAAATTTTTTTGTGTCACAAGGCACCTGTTTGCCAGGTTTTCACCAAGTAACATTTTATTTATTTTTGATAATTTATGATTTTTTTTGTATTTTTGAATTAAGATATTCTGAAGAGCTATGTGTAAAACCTACAAAGGTGCATGTTTTTGATAGGATCCTCCAAAGGTTCTCCATCTAGTGTTGAGATCTGGTATACACCTGATCCATAGACTACTGTGATGACATAAGGACCAAGACAATTTGGTTTGAACTTGCCTTTCTTCTCTCTGTCTTGTTGATTCTTTGGATTTTCTCTGAGAACTAGGTCACCCACCTCAAATGTGTGAGGCTTAACCTTATGATTGTAACTGCGACTCATTCATTGCTGGACTGAATGATATGTAGTTCAAGTGACTATCTTCCTTGATAAAATAGCTAAGATAGAATTACTAGTGTGAACTACGTAGGCCCATATGCATGTCACCTAAAGAAGTTTGGGCATCCCTGATAACAAAGTCCCTCGAGTAAGCTCCATTAAAGGTCTATGATGAATCACCAAAAGGGGATGGATGTGTGGAACAAGTGGATGAGTTATGAAGGCTTATGATTGTGAAAAGAAGTGAAAGTAGGATGGCATGATGGAGACTTAGGATCAACAAGTATTTCTTTTGACTTGAAATTTTAGAACTTTTTCCCCCAGTTATTTTGGTATTAGGGGAGATCAACTCTTGTTCTTTTTTCTTCATAGGAGTTTTATCCTTCACTTTTATTTTTGCAGAATCCAATAGGTTTTGATTTTGATTTGGACTAAAGGACTTTTCTTTATTTTTGACTTTAAAATTTTTCTTTTCAAAGCTTTATTTTTGATCCCCAATGAGTAAGGGCATTTGTGATTGTTGTTGATCCAAGTTTGGAAGTGGAGTGGAAATGGAAGAAGTAGATGAAATGGTAAGGCTATATGAGTTCTTAAGAGGCTGATGATACACTCAATAGATTTTTGTTGGAACCACTCTTAGGATTATTGATATCAAGAGCTGCTTGCACCACTAGAGGATATTTGCATTCAAACTTAGTAGCCACAACACTAGGTGGTTCACACTAAATTCCTTGATATTGCAATTTTTTTGTAGGTTGTTCTTGTCAACTAAATATGTTAGGAGATAGTGGGAGTTGATCAACATGAAAGATATACTCACCACATCCCATTTCTTTAACCTTGAACTTTTCTTTGATCTCTGTTTGCTTTGATGTAGAAGCTTTCAAGGATTCTGGATCCACATATGTTGGTGAAGGAACAACTTCTCGATTGACTGAGATTGTTATTTATGATCTTTCTCACAAGTTATTGCAATATATGAACAGATTCGGATCACCTTTGATGGTCACTTCAAATCCATTGTAAAGGAAATTTAATGCGTTGATGGTATGTAGATGGGACTTGTCTCATCTCATGAATCCATGGGCGTCCTAGCAATATGTTGTATGTGAGATCTAGGTCTAGGACTTGACAAACCACATCCTTAGTTACTGGCCCAACTCTGAGAGGTAAAGTGATTGTGCCTTTGGATGAGATCTCTTCATCATCATATGCCTTGATGGTGATAGCATGTGTAGAATTCACAGCTTTTTCAGAATATCCCAATTGTTAGATAGTGCTCAATGTACAAATGTTTAGACCCGCTCCTCCATCTATCAAGACTCGTTTGATGTGGTTTTTATAGATAAAGGTTTCAATATGTAAAGGTGTATTATGAGGCTGGGTTATAGATGCATCATCAGCTTCTATGAATGTGAGGCTATACGGAACGGAAAGGTATCCCACCATGGCTTGAAACTAGTCCACGTTCAGATTAGTGGGTATAGAAGTTTCTCTCAAATTTTTATCAAGGATGGCCTTATGTGCGAGGGATATGCGTAAAAGCTCAAGGATGGAGATGAGGACAGATGTCTTCCCTAGCTTATCTACAAGGTCATACTCATTCTTTATGGATGAAGAGGCTATGGGCTTGGATGGAATGCCTTGCAAGGTGACTTTACCTCGATGAGTTGTGACATTACATTTGGAGGTTTCATTTTTAGAAGATGGGGAAGATGGTCCAATGCCTTTTAAGAAAACCTTACTCCTTTGGGTAGGACCTTCGGGAGTTTTATCCTTGATGATGATGGTTGAAACACGGTTGTCCATTGAAATGTGATTAATGGTAGAATCATAGTCATAAGGCATCTTGGTATAATTGGCTTGATTATCGGTAGTTTTTTCTTTTCCCTTGTCATGTTTAGGGAATGGCTCCTTAAACATCGCATGCTCTTCATTGGAGGTATGTCCATCAACTTCTATGTCACCTTTGTCAATGAGATCCTGTATGATATTCTTCAATTTGTGGCAGTTTCTAGTTAAATGCCCTTTGCTCTTGTGATATTCACAATATTCATCATCATTCCACCAATTTGGTTTCACTTTTGGCTCATATGGTGGATTATATGGTAGTGTTATGAGCTTGTTTTCCACTAACTTCTTGAATGTTGTTTCAATTGGTTCTCCGAACAGGGTGTATTTTCTTCACGGTTTTGATTGCCTTTGATTGTTCACTTGATTGTTTGAGTTAGAAGAACTTGCATTGGGGAAGGTTATTTTTGGTTTCACAACATTTGCATCTACTACCCCATCATTGACTATATTCTTCTTCTTATTTCAAAAATGGGGTTTGTCTTTCCCATTTGATTCCTCTTTGTTTTCTTTGAATATCTTTATGATACCTTGTTCAATAAGGATTTTTTTGTCGCCATTCCTTTCTCAATGACCTCTTTGAAGGTAGACAAACATGCCTTTCTTAACTCATATCCAATATCTTTGTTGACGTTTTGAGTGAACAATTCTACCATTTTTTTTTGAGGTATATCACAAGAGCATCGACTAGCAAGACCTCTCCATCACTGTAAAAATGAAGAGAAAGATTCCCCATGTTTCTGCTTAGTATTGCATAAGGTAGCTACTGACACATTTGTTTCAATGTTGTATGAAAGCCTCTTCTAGATCACCCCATGATTTAATTCCATGTGGAAGTTGGGAGAACCATTCCATAGCTTGCTCACCTAAGCTTTGTGGGAACAATCTCATCAAGTATGTTTCTAAATTGTTGCTACCTCAATGTAGGCTATGAAAATTTGTCTTATGTGTGCCTTAGGATCCCCTTTGCCTTTGTATTTATCAAACTTTGGTGTTACAAAATATGGAGGGAATGGAGGCATTGGAATTCTTCTATCAAATGGATAGGCACATATATCTCTCATTGTATACACTAGTTTTGGTGTATTGATGTCCTCCATCTTCTTTTGTAAGTCCTTTATCTGCTGTTCCAAATTGTTTTTGGGTGGAGACCGACTTCTTCGACCATATCCCATGCCTAAGACACCGGGTGGAGGAGGAGGATACTGTATATATATGGATGGTATTGATCGTAAACATGCTCATATGGAGGAGGTCTATAATGATCATGTGTGTAGGGACCACTTGATATAGGTTCATAAGGCATATCATGAGTTTGCTCTTGTGTATTGCCCCCAAATTTGACATGGGGTTTTCTTGTGTCCAAATTTTGAGCATGCCTCTGAATATCCAATTGCTTTTGAGGATGGTCCTTAACATTGGTATGCGATTTAGTATATTTATCCGCATAATATTTCCGTAAGGGTTTGTGTAGATGGAAGTGTTCATGAGATGTTCTTTCATGAGTATCATAAGCTTGACCATGTGTATTTGGGATCTTAGGTTTTTGAAATAGGGATGAAGGTGAATCAAGCACGAGACACTCTTTCTTACCACCACTATTAGGCCTCCTTTGTCTTGTGTTAACTTGATTTTCTTGATTTGAATCATCCTCCAAAATCTATGACATATCAAATCCATGAGGTATTCTTGTTCCACTTTGTGCCATGACTTGTAGGAAATATTGTCTATCCCTTTTCATGATTTCTTGAACCAATCTATTAAAATGGGGATCCATGATAGTTTCCTCAATTTCTGCAGAATACAAGGATGGATTGTCATTGCCATTATCATTTCCATTGTTATTGTCATTGTTGTCATTGTCTAGTATATTACTGCGGTTTCAAATGAATTGTAGAATTTGTCTCCATCAAACTCATAAGTACTCATGTTTAAAGACTTCAAAGCTTCTTCGTCTTCCCTTCTAGACCTTTGTGAATGAGTTTCAACCATGGACTAAAGTCTTGACCAAAATGAAAGGTAGGATAAAAATGCAAAGACTATGGAAGACCAAGAGGTGTATGAAGTGTAGATGAATCTAGGGTAAACTTTCAATGTCCAAGAATGTAAGACCAAAGTATGTATGTGAGAGTAAGGTGTGGCTTCCAAAGAGATGATGGATCTCTTGATGAGGTAAGTTGACCTTGACTCCAGGTATGTATGTTTGAGAGCAAGGTGTGGCTTCGAAAGAGATGATGGATCTCTTGATGAGGTAAGTTGACCTTGACTCAAGAAGACCAAATGAGACCCTAAGATGATGGATCTTGATATGGGACTCACCTAGTGTTGTGTTATAGTATATTTGCAAAGTTTGATGAGGACAAGCAAAGTAACCTTTTGAGTCAAATTTGGAAAATGTGTATGAGGGCAATGCAAGTGAAGGAAAATGATTGATTATGTGTGACCAAGACAAGGTGATTGAAAGATGAAGACCTATGGGAAGCAACCTTAGAAGCTCTTTAGATCTGAAAACTTAAATCATTATTGTTCTCAAGAGTTTTCATGTAATCTCCCAACTGTGAATACAGATGCAATTTTAACAAGCCCAAACGTGATTTTGAGAATGTTTTGCAATTCTGTCCAATTGTGAAGTTGTTGAATGTGACCAAATCTCAATGTTTTGACTTTTTAGTGGCAATAAGACACAATAACAATGAAGACTCAATGATTGAAGGTGTTTTGTCTTAAGGATCCAAAATGTTTCCAAATGTGAAATGTTTTTGCATACACTTGAAAATACGACAAAGACAATGGGTAAGTACACAAAGATGGTGGTAAAAAAGGGGGGTATAAGTGGACACTTTTTTTTTTCTGAAATCAGGTGAACCTGAACTTGGAGGCAAAATTTGAAAGTCATCCACTCAAGATATGAAGATAATAAAAGAACAAATATTATAGTACTCTGAATCTAGTTTCCAAACTACTAAACTTTTTCAAAATTGGATAAGATTAAGGGGGTCAAATCCTTCGTGCATGAAAAACTGACCCTGATTTTTTTCTGAAAAACATAACATAGTGTCTGACATGCGCATCAAAAAAATCATAGTTAGATTTAATATTTTGACAAATCCTTTGGCAGAAAGATAGTTAAGAGTGAGCACTAGAAGATGTGTATTTTTTGTAATTTTTTGTTGAGTATTTGTTTTTTTAATGATTTTTCCAATCGAGCACATCTTGAAAAATTAGGTACCTGTTCATGCGCGAAGCATAAATTGCACTAAACAAATCGAAAATAATTTTTCTTTTAAATTGTAAAGAATCAAATGCACTACAATAATATATAAAGTTTTTTAAATTTGGATAAGTATATCAAAAGTTATTAAAAAAATGGTGCACCTATTGTAGATGTATAAAAATGACCATATTCCTAAATGAATATTTTATGTTCATTTCTCTATTTGATTAAATCCAATTAAATTAAATTATCCACATTCTTCTATTTAATTAAATAAATTATTCAATTTATTTAAATTAAATTCACTATACCATTTAATGAATAAATCATTTTATTCAATTAAATCCCCCTATCCACTTTTAATTAAATTCAAATTTAATTAAATAGTTATCCCAAAATTAAATAAATCTAATTTATTTAATTTCTCCAAATTGCAACCAAATTGAATTAAATCATTTAATTCAATTAAATCATATTATCTCTCCATCCACTTGCAAAATCCCAAACCCCTTTCTAATCCCTTCTAGAATCTTCTAATCACTTCTAATTAACCTAACCCTCCTCTAAACTTTGTCACATCCCTAAGCAAAGGGAAGTCACTTCTCAAAACCCTTAAAGTCTTTGATAACCATTAAAGGTTTTCAACCTTCAACCACCAAAACTCTTAAAGTCTTTGAAAACCATTGAAGGCTTCCAACCTTCAACCACTTAATCCCCAAAGTCTCCAATAACCATTAATGGTTAATTCAAACCCTCCCACATGGTTAAAACATTTGTTTTGACTCAACCTCTATCCAACCCAAGGGTCTCATCAGGCCTTTAATGCTTTGACCATGATTATCTCTTAATCATTTGCACAAAGGTTTATCCTTGGATTAAATCTTAATCCATTGGGTAATCTTAATCTAGACTTGACCCTTAGCCTTTAGATAACCATGAGGTCTTCTCAGGCCTTTAATGCCTCCAACCTCTTCTCTCAACCCAATCCTATGTTGACACTTGTCACCATTTTATTGGTGCCAATTGTGCACATGGATCCTCAACTTTCAAACTTGGCCCTTGATTAAACCTTTCAATCCTGACCATCCATTGTCCTGTTTGTGCTATAAATAGAGCTCTCATTCCTCCATTTTTAACAATCATCTTTCAAATTTGAAGCATCATACTTATGCTCAAATATATTCAAGCTTTCATTTCATATATGCTCATCATTTAGCCTCTTTTAGATCATAAATTAGACTAATATGCATGCTTAGATTACTTTCTTTATCATTTTAGTTCAATTATAGACTAAATATAGTATGCTAGGATAGTATGCTAGGATAGTATTCATACTAACCCTATCATCTTATCATTTAGTTTATTGCATTTTAGCATCATACATAGCTTACAACACATCTCATACTAAATTCAATCAAAAGCATCTCTCGTTCTCATATTTGCCATCCCTAAACCATTTTGCTCAATGATCTGAGAGCAAAAACATTGGTTTGAGGGACATTGTGAGATAGAGAACCATGGGACCCTCCTTGGGAAGCTGAGTAACACTACGTTACTCCATAGCTTGCATCAAGAAGTCCTGTGTGTGTGTGTGGACTAGTATTTAGCAATATTTTCACATATTGAATTCTATCAGCCCACTTTTCCCGCATACACCTATGTCTGTGAGAACTATGGAGACATTGGTAAAAGAAATTCAATAATAATATGTTATTGTTGTTCAAATTGAAAAAAAATTATATGGTTTAGAAAAGCGCAAAAGATGGTAAAAATATGGTGACAATTTTAGAAATACCCACTTTATGAAGTGTAAACCTGATGAATGACAAAGTCGATAAATGACGTTGATAAAATAAAAAACACGTCAAAAATGAGAGAAATGGAGGGAAATCAAAACTTCCAATCTATAGCTTTGTCATCCAGGCCTATTTCCAAGCCTAAACAGTCAAAAGCACGTAGGGGTACTTTATGGTTTAAAAAGCGCGTATGGGAGGTACTTATAGTGGTAAGCAACGCGTACACACTTGTTTCCCTATAAACAGCGCGTACGCGCTATTGTATAATATGATATTTTATATATAATATGTGTATATAATATATGTAATATATTATATGTGTATAATATGATATTGTATATATAATATGTTTATATACATATAATATATGTATATATATAATATATTGAACATATATATACACATGTAAGTGTATTGTCTCCCCCCCTCAAATGCATACAAGGTTCCTCTCATCTCTCTCTCTCTCATCACCCCTTCTCCTTCCTCCATACCCATCCCCTCTCTTCTCTTCTTCTCTCCCCTCCCTCCCTCCATACCCACTACAACTGTGTCTGCACTTCTATAGAAGTAAGTGAATTAATTTCTTGTCTGCAACTTCCTCTTTAATTTTTATCAATGTATCCTCTCCTAAAAAAATTGACTTATGGATTTGTGTGTGTATATTGAATAGGAGGAATAAGATTTGAAATTGAACCACGGGTTTATTACCGTGACAAACAAGGAAACCTGTAGCAATATTCTTCTCGAATGTGTTTTTAATGAGTAGAGTAGATGTGGAAAATAGTGTCAACAAAGCGACATGATGAGTCAGAGTACCTGCAATATGTTTTTCAGAAGAAAACAATAGGTAGGAAGAGAAACAAGGAGAGTAAGATAGATGATGTCCTGTAGAATGATAGTAGTGGGTATGCAAGAGTTCCCATGTTGCTACACAATGCCTGTCACCTAAAAAATTAAAGTTTGTTGTATGCATGTAGTGGTAGTATATGACAATCATCACTTGTCAAACAACTTGGAACGGTACATACCCATGAAAGAAATCAAGTGTGTAATTCCTATAGTCACAATCGAGATCAGTCTTATAACCTTGCAAATTTAATAGCATCATGTGTTTTAGAACTTAGGCAGTACTCTAGGGTTAGGTCAAGCTCTTACACTTGCTTTTTTGTGAAGCCCCGTTGTTTGTTCGCTTGGAGTCTCATTGGGATGATGTTCTATTCATAACTTTAAATTTAATATATCATTTTTATTAGCCCACCATATGACCCCTTAGGTGTCATTAGAGGTCGTATTGTTTCCTAAGAGGATCATATGGTATCCCTATGACCCCTCCTCTTTTCCTCCCCCGACTTTCCCCCCCCGCCCCTCCCCTCTCTCTCTCTCTCTCTCTCTCTCTTCTCTCTCTCTCTCTCTCTCTCTCACTCTCTTCTCCTCTCCTCCTCCCTTCTCTCTCCTCCTCTTCTCTCTCTCTCCTCCCCCGCCTCTCTCCTCTCTCCTCTCCCCTCTCTCTCCTCCTCTCTCTCCCTCTACCTCTCTCCTCCCTCTCTTCTATACCTTACCCTCCCCTCCCCCTCTTCTCTCTCTCCCTCCCTCTACCTCTCCCTTCCCCCCCTCTTCCCTCTCTCTCTCTCTCTCTCTCTCTCTCTCTTCTCTCTCTCTCTCTCTCTCTCTCTCTCTCTCTCTCTCTCTCTCATCTCTCTCTCTTCCTCCCTCTACCTTCCCTCTCTCTCTCTCTCTCTCTCTCTCTCTCTCTCTATCTCTCTCTCTCTCTCTCTCTCTCTCTTCCTTCCATCTCTCCCTCTCCTTCCTCATCCCTCTTCTCTCTTCTCTCTCTCTCTCTCTCTCCTCCTCCATCTCTCCCTCTCCCCTCCTCTCCTCCATACCCCCTCTCTCTCTCTCTCTCTCTCTCTCTCTCTCTCTCTCTCTCTCTCTCTCTCCTCTCTCTCTCTCTCCTCTACCTTCCTCCCTCTTCTCTCCCTCTCTCCCTCCCTCTACCTCTCCATTCCCCCCCCCTCTCTCATCTCTCTCTCTCTCTCTCTCATCTCTCTCTCTCTCTCTCTCCCCCTCTACCTCTCTCCTCTCTCTACCTTATCTCCCCCCTCTTCTCTCCCTCTCTCCCTCCCCTCTACCTCGTCCCTTCCCCCCCCCCCCTCTCTCTCTCTCTCTCTCTCTACCTCTCTCCCTCCTTCCCTCTCTCCCTCTCCCTTCCTGCATACCCCCTTCTCTCTCTCTCTCTCTCTCTCTCTCTCTCTCTCTCTCTCTCTCTCTCTCTCTCTCTCTCTCTCTCTCTCTCTCTCTCTCTCTCTCTCTCTCCCTTTTCATTCACATCTTTTCTACTACCAATAGCGCGTACGGGGTACTGAAACTATTAGTTCACTACCTTGCCATAACTTTTTT